>NW_027469184.1:0-300000 GCF_051020765.1 Lasioglossum baleicum
CATAACGCATAACGCATAAGGCATAAGCATAACGCATAACGCATAACGCATAACGCATAACGCATAACGCATAACGCGTAACGCGTAAGGCAAAACTCATAACGCATAACGCATAACGCATAACGCATAACGCATAACGCATAACGCATAACGCATAACGCATAACGCATAACGCATAACGCATAACGCATAACGCATAACGCATAACGCATAACGCATAACGCATAACGCATAACGCATAATGCAAAAGTCATAACGCATAACGCATATGGCATAACGCATAACGCATTACGCATAACGCATAACGCATAACGCATAACGCATAAGGCATAAGCATAACGCATAACGCATAACGCATAACGCATAACGCATAACGCATAACGCATAACGCATAACGCATAACGCATAACGCATAACGCATAACGCATAACGCATAACGCATAATGCAAAAGTCATAACGCATAACGCATAACGCATAACGCATAACGCATAACGCATAACGCATAACGCATAACGCATAACGCATAACGCATAACGCATAACGCATAACGCATAACGCATAACGCATAACGCATAACGCATAACGCATAACGCATAACGCATAACGCATAACGCATAATGCAAAAGTCATAACGCATAACGCATATGGCATAACGCATAACGCATTACGCATAACGCATAACGCATAACGCATAACGCATAAGGCATAAGCATAACGCATAACGCATAACGCATAACGCATAACGCATAACGCATAACGCATAACGCATAACGCATAACGCATAACGCATAACGCATAACGCATAACGCGTAACGCAAAACTCATAACGCATAACGCATAACGCATAACGCATAACGCATAACGCATAACGCATAACGCATAACGCATAACGCATAACGCATAACGCATAACGCATAACGCATAACGCATAACGCATAACGCATAACGCATAACGCATAACGCATAACGCATAACGCATAACGCATAACGCATAACGCATAACGCATAACGCATAACGCATAACGCATAACGCATAACGCATAACGCATAACGCATAACGCATAACGCATAACGCATAACGCATATGGCATAACGCATAATGCAAAAGTCATAACGCATAACGCATAACGCATAACGCATAACGCATAACGCATAATGCAAAAGTCATAACGCATAACGCATAACGCATAACGCATAACGCATAACGCATAACGCATAACGCATAACGCATAACGCATAACGCATAACGCATAACGCATAACGCATAACGCATAACGCATAACGCATTACGCATAACGCATAACGCATAACGCATAAGGCATAAGGCATAAGCATAACGCATAACGCATAACGCATAATGCAAAAGTCATAACGCATAACGCATATGGCATAACGCATAACGCATTACGCATAACGCATAACGCATAACGCATAAGGCATAAGCATAACGCATAACGCATAACGCATAACGCATAACGCATAACGCATAACGCATAACGCATAACGCATAACGCATAACGCATAACGCATAACGCATAACGCATAACGCATAACGCATAACGCATAACGCATAACGCATAATGCAAAAGTCATAACGCATAACGCATAACGCATAACGCATAACGCATAACGCATAAGGCATAAGCATAACGCATAACGCATAACGCATAACGCATAACGCATAACGCATAACGCATAACGCATAACGCATAACGCGTAACGCGTAAGGCAAAACTCATAACGCATAACGCATAACGCATAACGCATAACGCATAACGCATAACGCATAACGCATAACGCATAACGCATAACGCATAACGCATAACGCATAACGCATAACGCATAACGCATAACGCATAACGCATAACGCATAACGCATAACGCATAACGCATAACGCATAACGCATAACGCATAACGCATAACGCATAACGCATAACGCATAACGCATAACGCATAACGCATAACGCATAACGCATTACGCATAACGCATAACGCATAACGCATAACGCATAAGGCATAAGCATAACGCATAACGCATAACGCATAACGCATAACGCATAACGCATAACGCATAACGCATAACACATAACGCATAACGCGTAACGCAAAACTCATAACGCATAGCCCATAACGCATAACGCATAACGCATAACGCATAACGCATAACGCATAACGCATAACGCATAACGCATAACGCATAACGCATAACGCATAACGCATAATGCAAAAGTCATAACGCATAACGCATAACGCATAACGCATAACGCATAACGCATAACGCATAACGCATAACGCATAACGCATAACGCATAACGCATAACGCATAACGCATAACGCATAACGCATTACGCATAACGCATAACGCATAACGCATAAGGCATAAGCATAACGCATAACGCATAACGCATAACGCATAACGCATAACGCATAACGCATAACACATAACGCATAACGCGTAACGCAAAACTCATAACGCATAGCCCATAACGCATAACGCATAACGCATAACGCATAACGCATAACGCATAACGCATAACGCATAACGCATAACGCATAACGCATAACGCATAACGCATAATGCAAAAGTCATAACGCATAACGCATAACGCATAACGCATAACGCATAACGCATAACGCATAACGCATAACGCATAACGCATAACGCATAACGCATAACGCATAACGCATAACGCATAACGCATAACGCATAACGCATAACGCATAACGCATAACGCATAACGCATAACGCATAACGCATAACGCATAACGCATAACGCATAACGCATAACGCATAACGCATAACGCATAACGCATAACGCATAACGCATAACGCATAACGCATAAGGCATAAGCATAACGCATAACGCATAACGCATAACGCATAACGCATAACGCATAACGTATAAACCATAAGGCATAACGCATAGCCCATAACGCATAACGCATAACGCATAATGCAAAAGTCATAACGCATAACGCATATGGCATAACGCATAACGCATTACGCATAACGCATAACGCATAACGCATAAGGCATAAGCATAACGCATAACGCATAACGCATAACGCATAACGCATAACGCATAACGCATAACGCATAACGCATAACGCATAACGCATAACGCATAACGCATAACGCATAACGCATAACGCATAACGCGTAAGGCATAAGCATAACGCATAACGCATAACGCATAACGCATAACGCATAACGCATAACGCATAACGTATAAACCATAAGGCATAACGCATAGCCCATAACGCATAACGCATAACGCATAATGCAAAAGTCATAACGCATAACGCATATGGCATAACGCATAACGCATTACGCATAGCCCATAACGCATAACGCATAACGCATAACGCATAACGCATAACGCATAACGCATAACGCATAACGCATAACGCATAATGCAAAAGTCATAACGCATAACGCATAACGCATAACGCATAACGCATAACGCATAACGCATAACGCATAACGCATAACGCATAACGCATAACGCATAACGCATAACGCATAACGCATAACGCATAACGCATAACGCATAACGCATAACGCATAACGCATAACGCATAACGCATAACGCATAACGCATAACGCATAACGCATAACGCATTACGCATAACGCATAACGCATAACGCATAACGCATAAGGCATAAGCATAACGCATAACGCATAACGCATAACGCATAACGCATAACGCATAACGCATAACGCATAACGCATAACGCATTACGCATAACGCATAACGCATAACGCATAACGCATAAGGCATAAGCATAACGCATAACGCATAACGCATAACGCATAACGCATAACGCATAACACATAACGCATAACGCGTAACGCAAAACTCATAACGCATAGCCCATAACGCATAACGCATAACGCATAACGCATAACGCATAACGCATAACGCATAACGCATAACGCATAATGCAAAAGTCATAACGCATAACGCATAACGCATAACGCATAACGCATAACGCATAACGCATAACGCATAACGCATAACGCATAACGCATAACGCATAACGCATAACGCATAACGCATAACGCATAACGCATAACGCATAACGCATAACGCATAACGCATAACGCATAACGCATAACGCATAACGCATAACGCATAACGCATAACGCATAACGCATAACGCATAACGCATAACGCATAACGCATAACGCATAACGCATAACGCATAACGCATAACGCATAACGCATAACGCATAACGCATAACGCATAACGCATAACGCATAACGCATAACGCATAACGCATAACGCATAAGGCATAAGCATAACGCATAACGCATAACGCATAACGCATAACGCATAACGCATAACGTATAAACCATAAGGCATAACGCATAGCCCATAACGCATAACGCATAACGCATAATGCAAAAGTCATAACGCATAACGCATATGGCATAACGCATAACGCATTACGCATAACGCATAACGCATAACGCATAAGGCATAAGCATAACGCATAACGCATAACGCATAACGCATAACGCATAACGCATAACGCATAACGCATAACGCATAACGCATAACGCATAACGCATAACGCATAACGCATAACGCATAACGCATAACGCATAACGCATAACGCATAACGCATAACGCATAACGCATAACGCGTAAGGCATAAGCATAACGCATAACGCATAACGCATAACGCATAACGCATAACGCATAACGTATAAACCATAAGGCATAACGCATAGCCCATAACGCATAACGCATAACGCATAATGCAAAAGTCATAACGCATAACGCATATGGCATAACGCATAACGCATTACGCATAGCCCATAACGCATAACGCATAACGCATAACGCATAACGCATAACGCATAACGCATAACGCATAACGCATAACGCATAACGCATAACGCATAACGCATAACGCATAACGCATAACGCATAACGCATAACGCATAACGCATAACGCATAACGCATAACGCATAACGCATAACGCATAACGCATAACGCATAACGCATAACGCATAACGCATAACGCATAACGCATAACGCATAACGCATAACGCATAACGCATTACGCATAACGCATAACGCATAACGCATAACGCATAACGCATAACGCATAACGCATAACGCATAACGCATAACGCATAACGCATAACGCATAACGCATAACGCATAACGCATAACGTATAAACCATAAGGCATAACGCATAGCCCATAACGCATAACGCGTAACGCATAATGCAAAAGTCATAACGCATAACGCATATGGCATAACGCATAACGCATTACGCATAACGCATAACGCATAACGCATAAGGCATAAGCATAACGCATAACGCATAACGCATAACGCATAACGCATAACGCATAACGCATAACGCATAACGCATAACGCATAACGCATAACGCATAACGCATAACGCATAACGCATAATGCAAAAGTCATAACGCATAACGCATAACGCATAACGCATAACGCATAACGCATAACGCATAACGCATAACGCATTACGCATAACGCATAACGCATAACGCATAACGCATAACGCATAAGGCATAAGCATAACGCATAACGCATAACGCATAACGCATAACGCATAACGCATAACGCGTAACGCGTAAGGCAAAACTCATAACGCATAACGCATAACGCATAACGCATAACGCATAACGCATAACGCATAACGCATAACGCATAACGCATAACGCATAACGCATAACGCATAACGCATAACGCATAACGCATAACGCATAACGCATAACGCATAACGCATAATGCAAAAGTCATAACGCATAACGCATATGGCATAACGCATAACGCATTACGCATAACGCATAACGCATAACGCATAACGCATAAGGCATAAGCATAACGCATAACGCATAACGCATAACGCATAACGCATAACGCATAACGCATAACGCATAACGCATAACGCATAACGCATAACGCATAACGCATAACGCATAACGCATAATGCAAAAGTCATAACGCATAACGCATAACGCATAACGCATAACGCATAACGCATAACGCATAACGCATAACGCATAACGCATAACGCATAACGCATAACGCATAACGCATAACGCATAACGCATAACGCATAACGCATAACGCATAATGCAAAAGTCATAACGCATAACGCATATGGCATAACGCATAACGCATTACGCATAACGCATAACGCATAACGCATAACGCATAAGGCATAAGCATAACGCATAACGCATAACGCATAACGCATAACGCATAACGCATAACGCATAACGCATAACGCATAACGCATAACGCATAACGCATAACGCATAACGCATAACGCGTAACGCAAAACTCATAACGCATAACGCATAACGCATAACGCATAACGCATAACGCATAACGCATAACGCATAACGCATAACGCATAACGCATAACGCATAACGCATAACGCATAACGCATAACGCATAACGCATAACGCATAACGCATAACGCATAACGCATAACGCATAACGCATAACGCATAACGCATAACGCATAACGCATAACGCATAACGCATAACGCATAACGCATAACGCATAACGCATAACGCATAACGCATAACGCATAACGCATAACGCATATGGCATAACGCATAATGCAAAAGTCATAACGCATAACGCATAACGCATAACGCATAACGCATAACGCATAATGCAAAAGTCATAACGCATAACGCATAACGCATAACGCATAACGCATAACGCATAACGCATAACGCATAACGCATAACGCATAACGCATAACGCATAACGCATAACGCATAACGCATAACGCATTACGCATAACGCATAACGCATAACGCATAAGGCATAAGGCATAAGCATAACGCATAACGCATAACGCATAACGCATAATGCAAAAGTCATAACGCATAACGCATATGGCATAACGCATAACGCATTACGCATAACGCATAACGCATAACGCATAAGGCATAAGCATAACGCATAACGCATAACGCATAACGCATAACGCATAACGCATAACGCATAACGCATAACGCATAACGCATAACGCATAACGCATAACGCATAACGCATAACGCATAACGCATAACGCATAACGCATAACGCATAACGCATAACGCATAATGCAAAAGTCATAACGCATAACGCATAACGCATAACGCATAACGCATAACGCATAAGGCATAAGCATAACGCATAACGCATAACGCATAACGCATAACGCATAACGCATAACGCATAACGCATAACGCATAACGCATAACGCGTAACGCGTAAGGCAAAACTCATAACGCATAACGCATAACGCATAACGCATAACGCATAACGCATAACGCATAACGCATAACGCATAACGCATAACGCATAACGCATAACGCATAACGCATAACGCATAACGCATAACGCATAACGCATAACGCATAACGCATAACGCATAACGCATAACGCATAACGCATAACGCATAACGCATAACGCATAACGCATAACGCATAACGCATAACGCATAACGCATAACGCATAACGCATAACGCATTACGCATAACGCATAACGCATAACGCATAACGCATAAGGCATAAGCATAACGCATAACGCATAACGCATAACGCATAACGCATAACGCATAACGCATAACGCATAACACATAACGCATAACGCGTAACGCAAAACTCATAACGCATAGCCCATAACGCATAACGCATAACGCATAACGCATAACGCATAACGCATAACGCATAACGCATAACGCATAACGCATAACGCATAACGCATAACGCATAATGCAAAAGTCATAACGCATAACGCATAACGCATAACGCATAACGCATAACGCATAACGCATAACGCATAACGCATAACGCATAACGCATAACGCATAACGCATAACGCATAACGCATTACGCATAACGCATAACGCATAACGCATAAGGCATAAGCATAACGCATAACGCATAACGCATAACGCATAACGCATAACGCATAACGCATAACACATAACGCATAACGCGTAACGCAAAACTCATAACGCATAGCCCATAACGCATAACGCATAACGCATAACGCATAACGCATAACGCATAACGCATAACGCATAACGCATAACGCATAACGCATAACGCATAACGCATAATGCAAAAGTCATAACGCATAACGCATAACGCATAACGCATAACGCATAACGCATAACGCATAACGCATAACGCATAACGCATAACGCATAACGCATAACGCATAACGCATAACGCATAACGCATAACGCATAACGCATAACGCATAACGCATAACGCATAACGCATAACGCATAACGCATAACGCATAACGCATAACGCATAACGCATAACGCATAACGCATAACGCATAACGCATAACGCATAACGCATAAGGCATAAGCATAACGCATAACGCATAACGCATAACGCATAACGCATAACGCATAACGTATAAACCATAAGGCATAACGCATAGCCCATAACGCATAACGCATAACGCATAATGCAAAAGTCATAACGCATAACGCATATGGCATAACGCATAACGCATTACGCATAACGCATAACGCATAACGCATAAGGCATAAGCATAACGCATAACGCATAACGCATAACGCATAACGCATAACGCATAACGCATAACGCATAACGCATAACGCATAACGCATAACGCATAACGCATAACGCATAACGCATAACGCATAACGCGTAAGGCATAAGCATAACGCATAACGCATAACGCATAACGCATAACGCATAACGCATAACGCATAACGTATAAACCATAAGGCATAACGCATAGCCCATAACGCATAACGCATAACGCATAATGCAAAAGTCATAACGCATAACGCATATGGCATAACGCATAACGCATTACGCATAGCCCATAACGCATAACGCATAACGCATAACGCATAACGCATAACGCATAACGCATAACGCATAACGCATAACGCATAACGCATAACGCATAACGCATAACGCATAACGCATAACGCATAACGCATAATGCAAAAGTCATAACGCATAACGCATATGGCATAACGCATAACGCATTACGCATAACGCATAACGCATAACGCATAACGCATAAGGCATAAGCATAACGCATAACGCATAACGCATAACGCATAACGCATAACGCATAACGCATAACGCATAACGCATAACGCATAACGCATAACGCATAACGCATAACGCATAACGCATAATGCAAAAGTCATAACGCATAACGCATAACGCATAACGCATAACGCATAACGCATAACGCATAACGCATAACGCATAACGCATAACGCATAACGCATAACGCATAACGCATAACGCATAACGCATAACGCATAACGCATAACGCATAACGCATAACGCATAATGCAAAAGTCATAACGCATAACGCATATGGCATAACGCATAACGCATTACGCATAACGCATAACGCATAACGCATAACGCATAAGGCATAAGCATAACGCATAACGCATAACGCATAACGCATAACGCATAACGCATAACGCATAACGCATAACGCATAACGCATAACGCATAACGCATAACGCATAACGCGTAACGCAAAACTCATAACGCATAACGCATAACGCATAACGCATAACGCATAACGCATAACGCATAACGCATAACGCATAACGCATAACGCATAACGCATAACGCATAACGCATAACGCATAACGCATAACGCATAACGCATAACGCATAACGCATAACGCATAACGCATAACGCATAACGCATAACGCATAACGCATAACGCATAACGCATAACGCATAACGCATAACGCATAACGCATAACGCATAACGCATAACGCATAACGCATAACGCATAACGCATAACGCATAACGCATATGGCATAACGCATAATGCAAAAGTCATAACGCATAACGCATAACGCATAACGCATAACGCATAACGCATAATGCAAAAGTCATAACGCATAACGCATAACGCATAACGCATAACGCATAACGCATAACGCATAACGCATAACGCATAACGCATAACGCATAACGCATAACGCATAACGCATAACGCATAACGCATTACGCATAACGCATAACGCATAACGCATAAGGCATAAGGCATAAGCATAACGCATAACGCATAACGCATAACGCATAATGCAAAAGTCATAACGCATAACGCATATGGCATAACGCATAACGCATTACGCATAACGCATAACGCATAACGCATAAGGCATAAGCATAACGCATAACGCATAACGCATAACGCATAACGCATAACGCATAACGCATAACGCATAACGCATAACGCATAACGCATAACGCATAACGCATAACGCATAACGCATAACGCATAACGCATAACGCATAACGCATAACGCATAACGCATAATGCAAAAGTCATAACGCATAACGCATAACGCATAACGCATAACGCATAACGCATAAGGCATAAGCATAACGCATAACGCATAACGCATAACGCATAACGCATAACGCATAACGCATAACGCATAACGCATAACGCGTAACGCGTAAGGCAAAACTCATAACGCATAACGCATAACGCATAACGCATAACGCATAACGCATAACGCATAACGCATAACGCATAACGCATAACGCATAACGCATAACGCATAACGCATAACGCATAACGCATAACGCATAACGCATAACGCATAACGCATAACGCATAACGCATAACGCATAACGCATAACGCATAACGCATAACGCATAACGCATAACGCATAACGCATAACGCATAACGCATAACGCATAACGCATAACGCATAACGCATTACGCATAACGCATAACGCATAACGCATAACGCATAAGGCATAAGCATAACGCATAACGCATAACGCATAACGCATAACGCATAACGCATAACGCATAACGCATAACACATAACGCATAACGCGTAACGCAAAACTCATAACGCATAGCCCATAACGCATAACGCATAACGCATAACGCATAACGCATAACGCATAACGCATAACGCATAACGCATAACGCATAACGCATAACGCATAATGCAAAAGTCATAACGCATAACGCATAACGCATAACGCATAACGCATAACGCATAACGCATAACGCATAACGCATAACGCATAACGCATAACGCATAACGCATAACGCATAACGCATTACGCATAACGCATAACGCATAACGCATAAGGCATAAGCATAACGCATAACGCATAACGCATAACGCATAACGCATAACGCATAACGCATAACACATAACGCATAACGCGTAACGCAAAACTCATAACGCATAGCCCATAACGCATAACGCATAACGCATAACGCATAACGCATAACGCATAACGCATAACGCATAACGCATAACGCATAACGCATAACGCATAACGCATAATGCAAAAGTCATAACGCATAACGCATAACGCATAACGCATAACGCATAACGCATAACGCATAACGCATAACGCATAACGCATAACGCATAACGCATAACGCATAACGCATAACGCATAACGCATAACGCATAACGCATAACGCATAACGCATAACGCATAACGCATAACGCATAACGCATAACGCATAACGCATAACGCATAACGCATAACGCATAACGCATAACGCATAACGCATAACGCATAACGCATAAGGCATAAGCATAACGCATAACGCATAACGCATAACGCATAACGCATAACGCATAACGTATAAACCATAAGGCATAACGCATAGCCCATAACGCATAACGCATAACGCATAATGCAAAAGTCATAACGCATAACGCATATGGCATAACGCATAACGCATTACGCATAACGCATAACGCATAACGCATAAGGCATAAGCATAACGCATAACGCATAACGCATAACGCATAACGCATAACGCATAACGCATAACGCATAACGCATAACGCATAACGCATAACGCATAACGCATAACGCATAACGCATAACGCATAACGCGTAAGGCATAAGCATAACGCATAACGCATAACGCATAACGCATAACGCATAACGCATAACGCATAACGTATAAACCATAAGGCATAACGCATAGCCCATAACGCATAACGCATAACGCATAATGCAAAAGTCATAACGCATAACGCATATGGCATAACGCATAACGCATTACGCATAGCCCATAACGCATAACGCATAACGCATAACGCATAACGCATAACGCATAACGCATAACGCATAACGCATAACGCATAATGCAAAAGTCATAACGCATAACGCATAACGCATAACGCATAACGCATAACGCATAACGCATAACGCATAACGCATAACGCATAACGCATAACGCATAACGCATAACGCATAACGCATAACGCATAACGCATAACGCATAACGCATAACGCATAACGCATAACGCATAACGCATAACGCATAACGCATAACGCATAACGCATTACGCATAACGCATAACGCATAACGCATAACGCATAAGGCATAAGCATAACGCATAACGCATAACGCATAACGCATAACGCATAACGCATAACGCATAACGCATAACGCATAACGCATAACGCATAACGCATTACGCATAACGCATAACGCATAACGCATAACGCATAAGGCATAAGCATAACGCATAACGCATAACGCATAACGCATAACGCATAACGCATAACACATAACGCATAACGCGTAACGCAAAACTCATAACGCATAGCCCATAACGCATAACGCATAACGCATAACGCATAACGCATAACGCATAACGCATAACGCATAACGCATAATGCAAAAGTCATAACGCATAACGCATAACGCATAACGCATAACGCATAACGCATAACGCATAACGCATAACGCATAACGCATAACGCATAACGCATAACGCATAACGCATAACGCATAACGCATAACGCATAACGCATAACGCATAACGCATAACGCATAACGCATAACGCATAACGCATAACGCATAACGCATAACGCATAACGCATAACGCATAACGCATAACGCATAACGCATAACGCATAACGCATAACGCATAACGCATAACGCATAACGCATAACGCATAACGCATAACGCATAACGCATAACGCATAACGCATAACGCATAAGGCATAAGCATAACGCATAACGCATAACGCATAACGCATAACGCATAACGCATAACGTATAAACCATAAGGCATAACGCATAGCCCATAACGCATAACGCATAACGCATAATGCAAAAGTCATAACGCATAACGCATATGGCATAACGCATAACGCATTACGCATAACGCATAACGCATAACGCATAAGGCATAAGCATAACGCATAACGCATAACGCATAACGCATAACGCATAACGCATAACGCATAACGCATAACGCATAACGCATAACGCATAACGCATAACGCATAACGCATAACGCATAACGCATAACGCATAACGCATAACGCATAACGCATAACGCATAACGCATAACGCGTAAGGCATAAGCATAACGCATAACGCATAACGCATAACGCATAACGCATAACGCATAACGTATAAACCATAAGGCATAACGCATAGCCCATAACGCATAACGCATAACGCATAATGCAAAAGTCATAACGCATAACGCATATGGCATAACGCATAACGCATTACGCATAGCCCATAACGCATAACGCATAACGCATAACGCATAACGCATAACGCATAACGCATAACGCATAATGCAAAAGTCATAACGCATAACGCATAACGCATAACGCATAACGCATAACGCATAACGCATAACGCATAACGCATAACGCATAACGCATAACGCATAACGCATAACGCATAACGCATAACGCATAACGCATAACGCATAACGCATAACGCATAACGCATAACGCATAACGCATAACGCATAACGCATAACGCATAACGCATAACGCATAACGCATAACGCATAACGCATAACGCATAACGCATAACGCATAACGCATAACGCATAACGCATAACGCATAACGCATAACGCATAACGCATAACGCATTACGCATAACGCATAACGCATAACGCATAACGCATAACGCATAACGCATAACGCATAACGCATAACGCATAACGCATAACGCATAACGCATAACGCATAACGCATAACGCATAACGTATAAACCATAAGGCATAACGCATAGCCCATAACGCATAACGCGTAACGCATAATGCAAAAGTCATAACGCATAACGCATATGGCATAACGCATAACGCATTACGCATAACGCATAACGCATAACGCATAAGGCATAAGCATAACGCATAACGCATAACGCATAACGCATAACGCATAACGCATAACGCATAACGCATAACGCATAACGCATAACGCATAACGCATAACGCATAACGCATAACGCATAACGCATAACGCATAATGCAAAAGTCATAACGCATAACGCATAACGCATAACGCATAACGCATAACGCATAACGCATAACGCATAACGCATAACGCATTACGCATAACGCATAACGCATAACGCATAACGCATAACGCATAAGGCATAAGCATAACGCATAACGCATAACGCATAACGCATAACGCATAACGCATAACGCGTAACGCGTAAGGCAAAACTCATAACGCATAACGCATAACGCATAACGCATAACGCATAACGCATAACGCATAACGCATAACGCATAACGCATAACGCATAACGCATAACGCATAACGCATAACGCATAACGCATAACGCATAACGCATAACGCATAATGCAAAAGTCATAACGCATAACGCATATGGCATAACGCATAACGCATTACGCATAACGCATAACGCATAACGCATAACGCATAAGGCATAAGCATAACGCATAACGCATAACGCATAACGCATAACGCATAACGCATAACGCATAACGCATAACGCATAACGCATAACGCATAACGCATAACGCATAACGCATAACGCATAATGCAAAAGTCATAACGCATAACGCATAACGCATAACGCATAACGCATAACGCATAACGCATAACGCATAACGCATAACGCATAACGCATAACGCATAACGCATAACGCATAACGCATAACGCATAACGCATAACGCATAACGCATAACGCATAACGCATAACGCATAACGCATAACGCATAATGCAAAAGTCATAACGCATAACGCATATGGCATAACGCATAACGCATTACGCATAACGCATAACGCATAACGCATAACGCATAAGGCATAAGCATAACGCATAACGCATAACGCATAACGCATAACGCATAACGCATAACGCATAACGCATAACGCATAACGCATAACGCATAACGCATAACGCATAACGCGTAACGCAAAACTCATAACGCATAACGCATAACGCATAACGCATAACGCATAACGCATAACGCATAACGCATAACGCATAACGCATAACGCATAACGCATAACGCATAACGCATAACGCATAACGCATAACGCATAACGCATAACGCATAACGCATAACGCATAACGCATAACGCATAACGCATAACGCATAACGCATAACGCATAACGCATAACGCATAACGCATAACGCATAACGCATAACGCATAACGCATAACGCATAACGCATAACGCATAACGCATATGGCATAACGCATAATGCAAAAGTCATAACGCATAACGCATAACGCATAACGCATAACGCATAACGCATAATGCAAAAGTCATAACGCATAACGCATAACGCATAACGCATAACGCATAACGCATAACGCATAACGCATAACGCATAACGCATAACGCATAACGCATAACGCATAACGCATAACGCATTACGCATAACGCATAACGCATAACGCATAAGGCATAAGGCATAAGCATAACGCATAACGCATAACGCATAACGCATAACGCATAACGCATAACGCATAACGCGTAACGCAAAACTCATAACGCATAGCCCATAACGCATAACGCATAACGCATAACGCATAACGCATAACGCATAACGCATAACGCATAACGCATAACGCATAACGCATAACGCATAACGCATAACGCATAATGCAAAAGTCATAACGCATAACGCATAACGCATAACGCATAACGCATAACGCATAACGCATAACGCATAACGCATAACGCATAACGCATAACGCATAACGCATAACGCATAACGCATAACGCATAACGCATAACGCATAACGCATAACGCATAACGCATAACGCATAACGCATAACGCATAACGCATAACGCATAACGCATAACGCATAACGCATAACGCATAACGCATAACGCATAACGCATAACGCATAACGCATAACGCATAACGCATAACGCATAACGCATAACGCATAACGCATTACGCATAACGCATAACGCATAACGCATAACGCATAACGCATAACGCATAACGCATAACGCATAACGCATAACGCATAACGCATAACGCATAACGCATAACGCATAACGCATAACGTATAAACCATAAGGCATAACGCATAGCCCATAACGCATAACGCGTAACGCATAATGCAAAAGTCATAACGCATAACGCATATGGCATAACGCATAACGCATTACGCATAACGCATAACGCATAACGCATAAGGCATAAGCATAACGCATAACGCATAACGCATAACGCATAACGCATAACGCATAACGCATAACGCATAACGCATAACGCATAACGCATAACGCATAACGCATAACGCATAACGCATAATGCAAAAGTCATAACGCATAACGCATAACGCATAACGCATAACGCATAACGCATAACGCATAACGCATAACGCATTACGCATAACGCATAACGCATAACGCATAACGCATAACGCATAAGGCATAAGCATAACGCATAACGCATAACGCATAACGCATAACGCATAACGCATAACGCATAACGCGTAACGCGTAAGGCAAAACTCATAACGCATAACGCATAACGCATAACGCATAACGCATAACGCATAACGCATAACGCATAACGCATAACGCATAACGCATAACGCATAACGCATAACGCATAACGCATAACGCATAACGCATAACGCATAACGCATAATGCAAAAGTCATAACGCATAACGCATATGGCATAACGCATAACGCATTACGCATAACGCATAACGCATAACGCATAACGCATAAGGCATAAGCATAACGCATAACGCATAACGCATAACGCATAACGCATAACGCATAACGCATAACGCATAACGCATAACGCATAACGCATAACGCATAACGCATAACGCATAACGCATAACGCATAACGCATAACGCATAACGCATAACGCATAATGCAAAAGTCATAACGCATAACGCATAACGCATAACGCATAACGCATAACGCATAACGCATAACGCATAACGCATAACGCATAACGCATAACGCATAACGCATAACGCATAACGCATAACGCATAACGCATAACGCATAACGCATAACGCATAACGCATAACGCATAACGCATAACGCATAACGCATAATGCAAAAGTCATAACGCATAACGCATATGGCATAACGCATAACGCATTACGCATAACGCATAACGCATAACGCATAACGCATAACGCATAAGGCATAAGCATAACGCATAACGCATAACGCATAACGCATAACGCATAACGCATAACGCATAACGCATAACGCATAACGCATAACGCATAACGCATAACGCATAACGCGTAACGCAAAACTCATAACGCATAACGCATAACGCATAACGCATAACGCATAACGCATAACGCATAACGCATAACGCATAACGCATAACGCATAACGCATAACGCATAACGCATAACGCATAACGCATAACGCATAACGCATAACGCATAACGCATAACGCATAACGCATAACGCATAACGCATAACGCATAACGCATAACGCATAACGCATAACGCATAACGCATAACGCATATGGCATAACGCATAATGCAAAAGTCATAACGCATAACGCATAACGCATAACGCATAACGCATAACGCATAATGCAAAAGTCATAACGCATAACGCATAACGCATAACGCATAACGCATAACGCATAACGCATAACGCATAACGCATAACGCATAACGCATAACGCATAACGCATAACGCATTACGCATAACGCATAACGCATAACGCATAACGCATAAGGCATAAGGCATAAGCATAACGCATAACGCATAACGCATAACGCATAACGCATAACGCATAACGCATAACGCGTAACGCAAAACTCATAACGCATAGCCCATAACGCATAACGCATAACGCATAACGCATAACGCATAACGCATAACGCATAACGCATAACGCATAATGCAAAAGTCATAACGCATAACGCATAACGCATAACGCATAACGCATAACGCATAACGCATAACGCATAACGCATAACGCATAACGCATAACGCATAACGCATAACGCATAACGCATAACGCATAACGCATAACGCATAACGCATAACGCATAACGCATAACGCATAGCGCATAACGCATAACGCATAACGCATAATGCATAACGCATAACGCATAACGCATAACGCATAACGCATAACGCATAACGCATAACGC
This sequence comes from Lasioglossum baleicum, assembly GCF_051020765.1. NCBI lineage: Eukaryota > Metazoa > Arthropoda > Insecta > Hymenoptera > Halictidae > Lasioglossum > Lasioglossum baleicum. The sequence continues at coordinate 18,450 of NW_027469184.1, forward strand.
ATAATGCAAAAGTCATAACGCATAACGCATAACGCATAACGCATAACGCATAACGCATAACGCATAACGCATAACGCATAACGCATAACGCATAACGCATAACGCATAACGCATAACGCATAACGCATAACGCATAACGCATAACGCATAACGCATAACGCATAACGCATAACGCATAATGCAAAAGTCATAACGCATAACGCATATGGCATAACGCATAACGCATTACGCATAACGCATAACGCATAACGCATAACGCATAAGGCATAAGCATAACGCATAACGCATAACGCATAACGCATAACGCATAACGCATAACGCATAACGCATAACGCATAACGCATAACGCATAACGCATAACGCATAACGCGTAACGCAAAACTCATAACGCATAACGCATAACGCATAACGCATAACGCATAACGCATAACGCATAACGCATAACGCATAACGCATAACGCATAACGCATAACGCATAACGCATAACGCATAACGCATAACGCATAACGCATAACGCATAACGCATAACGCATAACGCATAACGCATAACGCATAACGCATAACGCATAACGCATAACGCATAACGCATATGGCATAACGCATAATGCAAAAGTCATAACGCATAACGCATAACGCATAACGCATAACGCATAACGCATAATGCAAAAGTCATAACGCATAACGCATAACGCATAACGCATAACGCATAACGCATAACGCATAACGCATAACGCATAACGCATAACGCATAACGCATAACGCATAACGCATTACGCATAACGCATAACGCATAACGCATAACGCATAAGGCATAAGGCATAAGCATAACGCATAACGCATAACGCATAACGCATAACGCATAACGCATAACGCATAACGCATAACGCGTAACGCAAAACTCATAACGCATAGCCCATAACGCATAACGCATAACGCATAACGCATAACGCATAACGCATAACGCATAATGCAAAAGTCATAACGCATAACGCATAACGCATAACGCATAACGCATAACGCATAACGCATAACGCATAACGCATAACGCATAACGCATAACGCATAACGCATAACGCATAACGCATAACGCATAACGCATAACGCATAGCGCATAACGCATAACGCATAACGCATAATGCATAACGCATAACGCATAACGCATAACGCATAACGCATAACGCATAACGCATAACGCATAACGCATAACGCATAACGCATAACGCATAACGCATAACGCATAACGCATAACGCATAACGCATAACGCATAACGCATAACGCATAACGCATAACGCATAACGCATAACGCATAACGCATAACGCATAACGCATAACGCATAACGCATATCGCATAACGCATAACGCATAACGCATAACGCATAACGCATAACGCATAACGCATAACGCATAACGCATAACGCATAACGCATGACGCACAACGCATAACGCATAACGCATAACGCATAACGCATAACGCATAACGCATAACGCATTACGCATAACGCATAACGCATAACGCATAACGCATAACGCATAACGCATAACGCATAACGCATAACGCATAACGCATAACGCATAACGCATAACGCATAAGGCATAAGCATAACGCATAACGCATAACGCATAACGCATAACGCATAACGCATAACGCATAACGCATAACGCATAACGTATAAACCATAAGGCATAACGCATAGCCCATAACGCATAACGCATAACGCATAACGCATAATGCAAAAGTCATAACGCATAACGCATATGGCATAACGCATAACGCATTACGCATAACGCATAACGCATAACGCATAAGGCATAAGCATAACGCATAACGCATAACGCATAACGCATAACGCATAACGCATAACGCATAACGCATAACGCATAACGCATAACGCATAACGCATAACGCATAACGCATAACGCATAACGCATAACGCATAACGCATAACGCATAACGCATAACGCATAACGCATAACGCATAACGCATAACGCATAACGCATAACGCATAACGCATAACGCATAACGCATAACGCGTAACGCAAAACTCATAACGCATAGCCCATAACGCATAACGCATAACGCATAACGCATAACGCATAACGCATAACGCATAACGCATAACGCATAACGCATAACGCATAACGCATAACGCATAACGCATAACGCATAACGCATAACGCATAACGCATAACGCATAACGCATAACGCATAACGCATAACGCATAACGCATAACGCATAACGCATAACGCATAACGCATAACGCATAACGCATAACGCATAACGCATAACGCATAACGTATAAACCATAAGGCATAACGCATAGCCCATAACGCATAACGCGTAACGCATAATGCAAAAGTCATAACGCATAACGCATATGGCATAACGCATAACGCATTACGCATAACGCATAACGCATAACGCATAAGGCATAAGGCATAAGCATAACGCATAACGCATAACGCATAACGCATAACGCATAACGCATAACGCATAACGCATAACGCATAACGCATAACGCATAACGCATAACGCATAACGCATAACGCATAACGCATAACGCATAACGCATAACGCATAACGCATAACGCATAACGCATAACGCATAACGCATAACGCATAACGCATAACGCATAACGCATAACGCATAATGCAAAAGTCATAACGCATAACGCATAACGCATAACGCATAACGCATAATGCAAAAGTCATAACGCATAACGCATAACGCATAACGCATAACGCATAACGCATAACGCATAACGCATAAGGCATAAGCATAACGCATAACGCATAACGCATAACGCATAACGCATAACGCATAACGCGTAACGCGTAAGGCAAAACTCATAACGCATAACGCATAACGCATAACGCATAACGCATAACGCATAACGCATAACGCATAACGCATAACGCATAACGCATAACGCATAACGCATAACGCATAATGCAAAAGTCATAACGCATAACGCATATGGCATAACGCATAACGCATTACGCATAACGCATAACGCATAACGCATAACGCATAAGGCATAAGCATAACGCATAACGCATAACGCATAACGCATAACGCATAACGCATAACGCATAACGCATAACGCATAACGCATAACGCATAACGCATAACGCATAACGCATAACGCATAACGCATAACGCATAACGCATAACGCATAACGCATAACGCATAACGCATAACGTATAAACCATAAGGCATAACGCATAGCCCATAACGCATAACGCGTAACGCATAATGCACAAGTCATAACGCATAACGCATATGGCATAACGCATAACGCATAACGCATTACGCATAACGCATAACGCATAACGCATAAGGCATAAGCATAACGCATAACGCATAACGCATAACGCATAACGCATAACGCATAACGCATAACGCATAACGCATAACGCATAACGCATAACGCATAACGCATAAGGCATAACGCATAACGCATAACGCATAACGCATAACGCATAACGCATAACGCATAATGCAAAAGTCATAACGCATAACGCATAACGCATAACGCATAACGCATAACGCATAACGCATAACGCATTACGCATAACGCATAACGCATAACGCATAACGCATAACGCATAAGGCATAAGCATAACGCATAACGCATAACGCATAACGCATAACGCATAACGCATAACGCGTAACGCGTAAGGCAAAACTCATAACGCATAACGCATAACGCATAACGCATAACGCATAACGCATAACGCATAACGCATAACGCATAACGCATAACGCATAACGCATAATGCAAAAGTCATAACGCATAACGCATATGGCATAACGCATAACGCATAACGCATAACGCATAAGGCATAAGCATAACGCATAACGCATAACGCATAACGCATAACGCATAACGCATAACGCATAACGCGTAACGCGTAAGGCAAAACTCATAACGCATAACGCATAACGCATAACGCATAACGCATAACGCATAACGCATAACGCATAACGCATAACGCATAACGCATAACGCATAACGCATAACGCATAACGCATAACGCATAACGCATAACGCATAACGCATAACGCATAACGCATAACGCATAACGCATAACGCATAACGCATAACGCATAACGCATAACGCATAACGCATAACGCATAACGCATAACGCATGACGCACAACGCATAACGCACAACGCATAACGCATAACGCATAACGCATAACACATAACGCATAACGCATAACGCATAACGCATAACGCATAACGCATAACGCATAACGCATAACGCATAACGCATAACGCATAACGCATAACGCATAACGCATAACGCATTACGCATAACGCATAACGCATAACGCATAACGCATAACGCATAACGCATAACGCATAACGCATATGGCATAACGCATAATGCAAAAGTCATAACGCATAACGCATAACGCATAACGCATAACGCATAACGCATAACGCATAATGCAAAAGTCATAACGCATAACGCATAACGCATAACGCATAACGCATAACGCATAACGCATAACGCATAACGCATAACGCATAACGCATAACGCATAACGCATAACGCATAACGCATAACGCATAACGCATAACGCATAACGCATAACGCATAACGCATAACGCATAACGCATTACGCATAACGCATAACGCATAACGCATAACGCATAAGGCATAAGCATAACGCATAACGCATAACGCATAACGCATAACGCATAACGCATAACGCATAACGCATAACGCATAACGCATAACGCGTAACGCAAAACTCATAACGCATAGCCCATAACGCATAACGCATAACGCATAACGCATAACGCATAACGCATAACGCATAACGCATAACGCATAACGCATAACGCATAATGCAAAAGTCATAACGCATAACGCATAACGCATAACGCATAACGCATAACGCATAACGCATAACGCATAACGCATAACGCATAACGCATAACGCATAACGCATAACGCATAACGCATAACGCATAACGCATAACGCATAACGCATAACGCATAACGCATAACGCATAACGCATAACGCATAACGCATAACGCATAACGCATAACGCATAACGCATAACGCATAACGCATAACGCATAACGCATAACGCATAACGCATAACGCATAACGCATAACGCATAACGCATAACGCATAACGCATAACGCATAACGCATAACGCATAACGCATAACGCATAACGCATAGCGCATAACGCATAACGCATAACGCATAACGCATAACGCATAACGCATAACGCATAACGCATAACGCATAACGCATAACGCATAACGCATAACGCATAACGCATAACGCATAACGCATAACGCATAACGCATAACGCATAACGCATAACGCATAACGCATAACGCATAACGCATAACGCATAACGCATAACGCATAACGCATAACGCATAACGCATAACGCATAACGCATAACGCATAACGCATAACGCATATCGCATAACGCATAACGCATAACGCATAACGCATAACGCATAACGCATAACGCATAACGCATAACGCATAACGCATAACGCATAACGCATAACGCATAACGCATAACGCATAACGCATAATGCAAAAGTCATAACGCATAACGCATAACGCATAACGCATAACGCATAACGCATAAGGCATAAGCATAACGCATAACGCATAACGCATAACGCATAACGCATAACGCGTAACGCGTAAGGCAAAACTCATAACGCATAACGAATAACGCATAACGCATAACGCATAACGCATAACGCATAACACATAAGGCATAAGCATAACGCATAACGCATAACGCATAACGCATAACGCATAACGCATAACGCATAACGCATAACGCATAACGCGTAACACGTAACGCAACACTCATAACGCATAACGCATAACGCATAACGCATAACGCATAACGCATAACGCATAACGCATAACGCATAACGCATAACGCATAACGCATAATGCAAAAGTCATAACGCATATGGCATAACGCATAACGCATTACGCATAACGCATAACGCATAACGCATAACGCATAACGCATAACGCATAACGCATAACGCATAACGCATAACGCATAACGCATAACGCATAACGCATAACGCATAACGCATAACGCATAACGCATAACGCATAACGCATAACGCATAACGCATAACGCATAACGCATAACGCATAACGCATAACGCATAACGCATAACGCATAACGCATAACGCATAACGCATAACGCATAACGCATAACGCATAACGCATAACGCATAACGCATAACGCATAACGCATAACGCATAACGCATAACGCATAACGCATAACGCATAACGCATAACGCATAACGCATAACGTATAAACCATAAGGCATAACGCATAGCCCATAACGCATAACGCGTAACGCATAATGCAAAAGTCATAACGCATAACGCATATGGCATAACGCATAACGCATTACGCAAAACGCATAACGCATAACGCATAAGGCATAAGCATAACGCATAACGCATAACGCATAACGCATAACGCATAACGCATAACGCATAACGCATAACGCATAACGCATAACGCATAACGCATAACGCATAACGCATAACGCATAACGCATAATGCAAAAGTCATAACGCATAACGCATAACGCATAACGCATAACGCATAACGCATAAGGCATAAGCATAACGCATAACGCATAACGCATAACGCATAACGCATAACGCGTAACGCGTAAGGCAAAACTCATAACGCATAACGAATAACGCATAACGCGTAACGCGTAAGGCAAAACTCATAACGCATAACGCATAACGCATAACGCATAACGCATAACGCATAACGCATAACGCATAACGCATAACGCATAACGCATAACGCATAACGCATAACGCATAACGCATAACGCATAATGCAAAAGTCATAACGCATAACGCATATGGCATAACGCATAACGCATTACGCATAACGCATAACGCATAACGCATAACGCATAAGGCATAAGCATAACGCATAACGCATAACGCATAACGCATAACGCATAACGCATAACGCATAACGCATAACGCATAACGCATAACGCATAACGCATAACGCATAACGCATAACGCATAACGCATAACGCATAACGCATAACGCATAACGCATAACGCATAACGCATAACGCATAACGCATAACGCATAACGCATAACGCATAACGCATAACGCATAACGCATAACGCATAACGCATAACGCATAACGCATAACGCATAACGCATAACGCATAACGCATGACGCACAACGCATAACGCACAACGCATAACGCATAACGCATAACGCATAACACATAACGCATAACGCATAACGCATAACGCATAACGCATAACGCATAACGCATAACGCATAACGCATAACGCATAACGCATAACGCATAACGCATAACGCATAACGCATAACGCATAACGCATAACGCATTACGCATAACGCATAACGCATAACGCATAACGCATAACGCATAACGCATAACGCATAACGCATATGGCATAACGCATAATGCAAAAGTCATAACGCATAACGCATAACGCATAACGCATAACGCATAATGCAAAAGTCATAACGCATAACGCATAACGCATAACGCATAACGCATAACGCATAACGCATAACGCATAACGCATAACGCATAACGCATAACGCATAACGCATAACGCATAACGCATAACGCATAACGCATAACGCATAACGCATAACGCATTACGCATAACGCATAACGCATAACGCATAACGCATAAGGCATAAGCATAACGCATAACGCATAACGCATAACGCATAACGCATAACGCATAACGCATAACGCATAACGCATAACGCATAACGCATAACGCGTAACGCAAAACTCATAACGCATAGCCCATAACGCATAACGCATAACGCATAACGCATAACGCATAACGCATAACGCATAACGCATAACGCATAACGCATAACGCATAATGCAAAAGTCATAACGCATAACGCATAACGCATAACGCATAACGCATAACGCATAACGCATAACGCATAACGCATAACGCATAACGCATAACGCATAACGCATAACGCATAACGCATAACGCATAACGCATAACGCATAACGCATAACGCATAACGCATAACGCATAACGCATAACGCATAACGCATAACGCATAACGCATAACGCATAACGCATAACGCATAACGCATAACGCATAACGCATAACGCATAACGCATAACGCATAACGCATAACGCATAACGCATAACGCATAGCGCATAACGCATAACGCATAACGCATAATGCATAACGCATAACGCATAACGCATAACGCATAACGCATAACGCATAACGCATAACGCATAACGCATAACGCATAACGCATAACGCATAACGCATAACGCATAACGCATAACGCATAACGCATAACGCATAACGCATAACGCATAACGCATAACGCATAACGCATAACGCATAACGCATAACGCATAACGCATAACGCATAACGCATAACGCATAACGCATAACGCATAACGCATATCGCATAACGCATAACGCATAACGCATAACGCATAACGCATAACGCATAACGCATAACGCATAACGCATGACGCATAACGCATAACGCATAACGCATAACGCATAACGCATAACGCATTACGCATAACGCATAACGCATAACGCATAACGCATAACGCATAAGGCATAAGCATAACGCATAACGCATAACGCATAACGCATAACGCATAACGCATAACGCGTAACACGTAACGCAACACTCATAACGCATAACGCATAACGCATAACGCATAACGCATAACGCATAACGCATAACGCATAACGCATAACGCATAACGCATAACGCATAACGCATAACGCATAATGCAAAAGTCATAACGCATATGGCATAACGCATAACGCATTACGCATAACGCATAACGCATAACGCATAACGCATAACGCATAACGCATAACGCATAACGCATAACGCATAACGCATAACGCATAACGCATAACGCATAACGCATAACGCATAACGCATAACGCATAACGCATAACGCATAACGCATAACGCATAACGCATAACGCATAACGCATAACGCATAACGCATAACGCATAACGCATAACGCATAACGCATAACGCATAACGCATAACGCATAACGCATAACGCATAACGCATAACGCATAACGCATAACGCATAACGCATAACGCATAACGCATAACGCATAACGCATAACGCATAACGCATAACGCATAACGTATAAACCATAAGGCATAACGCATAGCCCATAACGCATAACGCATAACGCATAATGCAAAAGTCATAACGCATAACGCATATGGCATAACGCATAACGCATTACGCATAACGCATAACGCATAACGCATAAGGCATAAGCATAACGCATAACGCATAACGCATAACGCATAACGCATAACGCATAACGCATAACGCATAACGCATAACGCATAACGCATAACGCATAACGCATAACGCATAACGCATAACGCATAACGCATAACGTATAAACCATAAGGCATAACGCATAGCCCATAACGCATAACGCGTAACGCATAATGCAAAAGTCATAACGCATAACGCATATGGCATAACGCATAACGCATTACGCATAACGCATAACGCATAACGCATAACGCATAAGGCATAAGCATAACGCATAACGCATAACGCATAACGCATAACGCATAACGCATAACACATAACGCATAACGCGTAACGCAAAACTCATAACGCATAGCCCATAACGCATAACGCATAACGCATAACGCATAACGCATAACGCATAACGCATAACGCATAACGCATAACGCATAACGCATAAGGCATAAGCATAACGCATAACGCATAACGCATAACGCATAACGCATAACGCATAACGCATAACGCATAACGCATAACGCATAACGCATAACGCATAACGCATAACGCATAACGCATAACGCATAACGCATAACGCATAACGCATAACGCATAACGCATAACGCATAACGCATAACGCATAACGCATAACGCATAACGCATAACGCATAACGCATAACGCATAACGCATTACGCATAACGCATAACGCATAACGCATAACGCATAAGGCATAAGCATAACGCATAACGCATAACGCATAACGCATAACGCATAACGCATAACGCATAACGCATAACGCATAACGCATTACGCATAACGCATAACGCATAACGCATAACGCATAAGGCATAAGCATAACGCATAACGCATAACGCATAACGCATAACGCATAACGCATAACACATAACGCATAACGCGTAACGCAAAACTCATAACGCATAGCCCATAACGCATAACGCATAACGCATAACGCATAACGCATAACGCATAACGCATAACGCATAACGCATAACGCATAACGCATTACGCATAACGCATAACGCATAACGCATAACGCATAAGGCATAAGCATAACGCATAACGCATAACGCATAACGCATAACGCATAACGCATAACGCATAACACATAACGCATAACGCGTAACGCAAAACTCATAACGCATAGCCCATAACGCATAACGCATAACGCATAACGCATAACGCATAACGCATAACGCATAACGCATAACGCATAATGCAAAAGTCATAACGCATAACGCATAACGCATAACGCATAACGCATAACGCATAACGCATAACGCATAACGCATAACGCATAACGCATAACGCATAACGCATAACGCATAACGCATAACGCATAACGCATAACGCATAACGCATAACGCATAACGCATAACGCATAACGCATAACGCATAACGCATAACGCATAACGCATAACGCATATCGCATAACGCATAACGCATAACGCATAACGCATAACGCATAACGCATAACGCATAACGCATAACGCATAACGCATAACGCATAACGCATTACGCATAACGCATAACGCATAACGCATAACGCATAAGGCATAAGCATAACGCATAACGCATAACGCATAACGCATAACGCATAACGCATAACGCATAACGCATAATGCAAAAGTCATAACGCATAACGCATAACGCATAACGCATAACGCATAACGCATAACGCATAACGCATAACGCATAACGCATAACGCATAACGCATAACGCATAACGCATAACGCATAACGCATAACGCATAACGCATAACGCATAACGCATAACGCATAACGCATAACGCATAACGCATAACGCATAACGCATAACGCATAACGCATAACGCATAACGCATAACGCATAACGCATAACGCATAACGCATAACGCATAACGCATAACGCATAACGCATAACGCATAACGCATAACGCATAACGCATAACGCATAACGCATAACGCATAACGCATAACGCATAACGCATAACGCATAACGCATAACGCATAAGGCATAAGCATAACGCATAACGCATAACGCATAACGCATAACGCATAACGCATAACGTATAAACCATAAGGCATAACGCATAGCCCATAACGCATAACGCATAACGCATAATGCAAAAGTCATAACGCATAACGCATATGGCATAACGCATAACGCATTACGCATAACGCATAACGCATAACGCATAAGGCATAAGCATAACGCATAACGCATAACGCATAACGCATAACGCATAACGCATAACGCATAACGTATAAACCATAAGGCATAACGCATAGCCCATAACGCATAACGCATAACGCATAATGCAAAAGTCATAACGCATAACGCATATGGCATAACGCATAACGCATAACGCATAACGCATAACGCATAACGCATAACGCATTACGCATAACGCATAACGCATAACGCATAACGCATAAGGCATAAGCATAACGCATAACGCATAACGCATAACGCATAACGCATAACGCATAACGCATAACACATAACGCATAACGCGTAACGCAAAACTCATAACGCATAGCCCATAACGCATAACGCATTACGCATAACGCATAACGCATAACGCATAACGCATAACGCATAACGCATAATGCAAAAGTCATAACGCATAACGCATAACGCATAACGCATAACGCATAACGCATAACGCATAACGCATAACGCATAACGCATAACGCATAACGCATAACGCATAACGCATAATGCATAACGCATAACGCATAACGCATAACGCATAACGCATAACGCATAACGCATAACGCATAACGCATAACGCATTACGCATAACGCATAACGCATAACGCATAACGCATAAGGCATAAGCATAACGCATAACGCATAACGCATAACGCATAACGCATAACGCATAACGCATAACACATAACGCATAACGCGTAACGCAAAACTCATAACGCATAGCCCATAACGCATAACGCATAACGCATAACGCATAACGCATAACGCATAACGCATAACGCATAACGCATAATGCAAAAGTCATAACGCATAACGCATAACGCATAACGCATAACGCATAACGCATAACGCATAACGCATAACGCATAACGCATAACGCATAACGCATAACGCATAACGCATAACGCATAACGCATAACGCATAACGCATAACGCATAACGCATAACGCATAACGCATAACGCATAACGCATAACGCATAACGCATAACGCATAACGCATAACGCATAACGCATAACGCATAACGCATAACGCATAACGCATAACGCATAACGCATAACGCATAACGCATAACGCATAACGCATAACGCATAACGCATAACGCATAACGCATAACGCATAACGCATAACGCATAAGGCATAAGCATAACGCATAACGCATAACGCATAACGCATAACGCATAACGCATAACGCATAACGTATAAACCATAAGGCATAACGCATAGCCCATAACGCATAACGCATAACGCATAATGCAAAAGTCATAACGCATAACGCATATGGCATAACGCATAACGCATTACGCATAACGCATAACGCATAACGCATAAGGCATAAGCATAACGCATAACGCATAACGCATAACGCATAACGCATAACGCATAACGCATAACGCATAACGCATAACGCATAACGCATAACGCATAACGCATAACGCATAACGCATAACGCATAACGCATAACGCATAACGCATAACGCATAACGCATAACGCATAACGCGTAAGGCATAAGCATAACGCATAACGCATAACGCATAACGCATAACGCATAACGCATAACGCATAACGCATAACGCATAACGCATAACGCATAACGCATAACGCATTACGCATAACGCATAACGCATAACGCATAACGCATAAGGCATAAGCATAACGCATAACGCATAACGCATAACGCATAACGCATAAGGCATAAGCATAACGCATAACGCATAACGCATAACGCATAACGCATAACGCATAACGCATAACGTATAAACCATAAGGCATAACGCATAGCCCATAACGCATAACGCATAACGCATAACGCATAACGCATAACGCATAACGCATAACGCATAACGCATAACGCATAACGCATAACGCATAACGCATAACGCATAACGCATAACGCATAACGCATAACGCATAACGCATAACGCATAACGCATAACGCATAACGCATAACGCATAACGCATAACGCATAACGCATAACGCATAACGCATAACGCATAACGCATAACGCATAACGCATAACGCATAACGCATAACGCATAACGCATAACGCATTACGCATAACGCATAACGCATAACGCATAACGCATAAGGCATAAGCATAACGCATAACGCATAACGCATAACGCATAACGCATAACGCATAACGCATAACGCATAACGCATAACGCATTACGCATAACGCATAACGCATAACGCATAACGCATAAGGCATAAGCATAACGCATAACGCATAACGCATAACGCATAACGCATAACGCATAACACATAACGCATAACGCGTAACGCAAAACTCATAACGCATAGCCCATAACGCATAACGCATAACGCATAACGCATAACGCATAACGCATAACGCATAACGCATAACGCATAACGCATAACGCATAAGGCATAAGCATAACGCATAACGCATAACGCATAACGCATAACGCATAACGCATAACGCATAACGCATAACGCATAACGCATAACGCATAACGCATAACGCATAACGCATAACGCATAACGCATAACGCATAACGCATAACGCATAACGCATAACGCATAACGCATAACGCATAACGCATAACGCATAACGCATAACGCATAACGCATAACGCATAACGCATTACGCATAACGCATAACGCATAACGCATAACGCATAAGGCATAAGCATAACGCATAACGCATAACGCATAACGCATAACGCATAACGCATAACGCATAACGCATAACGCATAACGCATTACGCATAACGCATAACGCATAACGCATAACGCATAAGGCATAAGCATAACGCATAACGCATAACGCATAACGCATAACGCATAACGCATAACACATAACGCATAACGCGTAACGCAAAACTCATAACGCATAGCCCATAACGCATAACGCATAACGCATAACGCATAACGCATAACGCATAACGCATAACGCATAACGCATAACGCATAACGCATAACGCATAACGCATAAGGCATAAGCATAACGCATAACGCATAACGCATAACGCATAACGCATAACGCATAACGCATAACGCATAACGCATAACGCATAACGCATAACGCATAACGCATAACGCATAACGCATAACGCATAACGCATAACGCATAACGCATAACGCATAACGCATAACGCATAACGCATAACGCATAACGCATAACGCATAACGCATTACGCATAACGCATAACGCATAACGCATAACGCATAAGGCATAAGCATAACGCATAACGCATAACGCATAACGCATAACGCATAACGCATAACGCATAACGCATAACGCATAACGCATTACGCATAACGCATAACGCATAACGCATAACGCATAAGGCATAAGCATAACGCATAACGCATAACGCATAACGCATAACGCATAACGCATAACACATGACGCATAACGCGTAACGCAAAACTCATAACGCATAGCCCATAACGCATAACGCATAACGCATAACGCATAACGCATAACGCATAACGCATAACGCATAACGCATAACGCATAACACATAACGCATAACGCGTAACGCAAAACTCATAACGCATAGCCCATAACGCATAACGCATAACGCATAACGCATAACGCATAACGCATAACGCATAACGCATAACGGATAATGCAAAAGTCATAACGCATAACGCATAACGCATAACGCATAACGCATAACGCATAACGCATAACGCATAACGCATAACGCATAACGCATAACGCATAACGCATAACGCATAACGCATAACGCATAACGCATAACGCATAACGCATAACGCATAACGCATAACGCATAACGCATAACGCATAACGCATAACGCATAACGCATAACGCATAACGCATAACGCATAACGCATAACGCATAACGCATAACGCATAACGCATAACGCATAACGCATAACGCATAACGCATAACGCATAACGCATAACGCATAACGCATAACGCATAACGCATAACGCATAACGCATAACGCATAACGCATAACGCATAAGGCATAAGCATAACGCATAACGCATAACGCATAACGCATAACGCATAACGCATAACGTATAAACCATAAGGCATAACGCATAGCCCATAACGCATAACGCATAACGCATAATGCAAAAGTCATAACGCATAACGCATATGGCATAACGCATAACGCATTACGCATAACGCATAACGCATAACGCATAAGGCATAAGCATAACGCATAACGCATAACGCATAACGCATAACGCATAACGCATAACGCATAACGCATAACGCATAACGCATAACGCATAACGCATAACGCATAACGCATAACGCATAACGCATAACGCATAACGCATAACGCATAACGCGTAAGGCATAACCATAACGCATAACGCATAACGCATAACGCATAACGCATAACGCATAACGTATAAACCATAAGGCATAACGCATAGCCCATAACGCATAACGCATAACGCATAATGCAAAAGTCATAACGCATAACGCATATGGCATAACGCATAACGCATTACGCATAGCCCATAACGCATAACGCATAACGCATAACGCATAACGCATAACGCATAACGCATAACGCATAATGCAAAAGTCATAACGCATAACGCATAACGCATAACGCATAACGCATAACGCATAACGCATAACGCATAACGCATAACGCATAACGCATAACGCATAACGCATAACGCATAACGCATAACGCATAACGCATAACGCATAACGCATAACGCATAACGCATAACGCATAACGCATAACGCATAACGCATAACGCATAACGCATTACGCATAACGCATAACGCATAACGCATAACGCATAAGGCATAAGCATAACGCATAACGCATAACGCATAACGCATAACGCATAACGCATAACGCATAACGCATAACGCATTACGCATAACGCATAACGCATAACGCATAACGCATAAGGCATAAGCATAACGCATAACGCATAACGCATAACGCATAACGCATAACGCATAACACATAACGCATAACGCGTAACGCAAAACTCATAACGCATAGCCCATAACGCATAACGCATAACGCATAACGCATAACGCATAACGCATAACGCATAATGCAAAAGTCATAACGCATAACGCATAACGCATAACGCATAACGCATAACGCATAACGCATAACGCATAACGCATAACGCATAACGCATAACGCATAACGCATAACGCATAACGCATAACGCATAACGCATAACGCATAACGCATAACGCATAACGCATAACGCATAACGCATAACGCATAACGCATAACGCATAACGCATAACGCATAACGCATAACGCATAACGCATAACGCATAACGCATAACGCGTAAGGCATAAGCATAACGCATAACGCATAACGCATAACGTATAAACCATAAGGCATAACGCATAGCCCATAACGCATAACGCATAACGCATAATGCAAAAGTCATAACGCATAACGCATATGGCATAACGCATAACGCATTACGCATAGCCCATAACGCATAACGCATAACGCATAACGCATAACGCATAACGCATAACGCATAACGCATAACGCATAATGCAAAAGTCATAACGCATAACGCATAACGCATAACGCATAACGCATAACGCATAACGCATAACGCATAACGCATAACGCATAACGCATAACGCATAACGCATAACGCATAACGCATAACGCATAACGCATAACGCATAACGCATAACGCATAACGCATAACGCATAACGCATAACGCATAACGCATAACGCATAACGCATAACGCATAACGCATAACGCATAACGCATAACGCATAACGCATAACGCATAACGCATAACGCATAACGCATAACGCATAACGCATAACGCATAACGCATAACGCATAACGCATAACGCATAACGCATAACGCATAACGCATAACGCATAACGCATAACGCATAACGCATAACGCATAACGCATAACGCATAACGCATAACGCATAACGCATAACGCATAACGCATAACGCATAACGCATAACGCATAACGCATAACGTATAAACCATAAGGCATAACGCATAGCCCATAACGCATAACGCGTAACGCATAATGCAAAAGTCATAACGCATAACGCATATGGCATAACGCATAACGCATTACGCATAACGCATAACGCATAACGCATAAGGCATAAGCATAACGCATAACGCATAACGCATAACGCATAACGCATAACGCATAACGCATAACGCATAACGCATAACGCATAACGCATAATGCAAAAGTCATAACGCATAACGCATAACGCATAACGCATAACGCATAACGCATAACGCATTACGCATAACGCATAACGCATAACGCATAACGCATAACGCATAAGGCATAAGCATAACGCATAACGCATAACGCATAACGCATAACGCATAACGCATAACGCGTAACGCGTAAGGCAAAACTCATAACGCATAACGCATAACGCATAACGCATAACGCATAACGCATAACGCATAACGCATAACGCATAACGCATAACGCATAACGCATAACGCATAACGCATAACGCATAATGCAAAAGTCATAACGCATAACGCATATGGCATAACGCATAACGCATTACGCATAACGCATAACGCATAACGCATAACGCATAAGGCATAAGCATAACGCATAACGCATAACGCATAACGCATAACGCATAACGCATAACGCATAACGCGTAACGCAAAACTCATAACGCATAACGCATAACGCATAACGCATAACGCATAACGCATAACGCATAACGCATAACGCATAACGCATGACGCACAACGCATAACGCACAACGCATAACGCATAACGCATAACGCATAACACATAACGCATAACGCATAACGCATAACGCATAACGCATAAAGCATAACGCATAACGCATAACGCATAACGCATAACGCATAACGCATAACGCATAACGCATAACGCATAACGCATAACGCATAACGCATAACGCATAACGCATAACGCATAACGCATAACGCATAACGCATAACGCATAACGCATAACGCATAACGCATAACGCATAACGCATAACGCATAACGCATATGGCATAACGCATAATGCAAAAGTCATAACGCATAACGCATAACGCATAACGCATAACGCATAACGCATAATGCAAAAGTCATAACGCATAACGCATAACGCATAACGCATAACGCATAACGCATAACGCATAACGCATAACGCATAACGCATAACGCATGACGCATAACGCATAACGCATAACGCATAACGCATAACGCATAACGCATAACGCATTACGCATAACGCATAACGCATAACGCATAACGCATAACGCATAAGGCATAAGCATAACGCCTAACGCATAACGCATAACGCATAACGCATAACGCATAACGCATAACGCATAACGCATAACGCATAACGCATAACGCATAACGCATAACGCATAACGCATAACGCATAACGCATAACGCATAACGCATAACGCGTAACGCAAAAGTCATAACGCATAACGCATAACGCATAACGCATAACGCATAACGCATAACGCATAACGCATTACGCATAACGCATAACGCATAACGCACAACGCATAACGCATAACGCATAACGCATAACGCATAACGCATAACGCATAACGCATAACGCATAACGCGTAACGCGTAAGGCAAAACTCATAACGCATAACGCATAACGCATAACGCATAACGCATAACGCATAACGCATAATGCAAAAGTCATAACGCATAACGCATATGGCATAACGCATAACGCATTACGCATAACGCATAACGCATAACGCATAACGCATAACGCATAAGGCATAAGCATAACGCATAACGCATAACGCATAACGCATAACGCATAACGCATAACGCATAACGCATAACGCGTAACGCAAAACTCATAACGCATAACGCATAACGCATAACGCATAACGCATAACGCATAACGCATAACGCATAACGCATGACGCACAACGCATAACGCACAACGCATAACGCATAACGCATAACGCATAACCCATAACGCATAACGCATAACGCATAACGCATAACGCATAACGCATAACGCATAACGCATAACGCATAACGCATAACGCATAACGCATAACGCATAACGCATAACGCATAACGCATAACGCATAACGCATAACGCATAACGCATAACGCATAACGCATAACGCATAACGCATAACGCATAACGCATAACGCATAACGCATAACGCATATGGCATAACGCATAATGCAAAAGTCATAACGCATAACGCATAACGCATAACGCATAACGCATAATGCAAAAGTCATAACGCATAACGCATAACGCATAACGCATAACGCATAACGCATAACGCATAACGCATAACGCATAACGCATAACGCATAACGCATAACGCATAACGCATAACGCATTACGCATAACGCATAACGCATAACGCATAACGCATAAGGCATAAGGCATAAGCATAACGCATAACGCATAACGCATAACGCATAACGCATAACGCGTAACGCAAAACTCATAACGCATAGCCCATAACGCATAACGCATAACGCATAACGCATAACGCATAACGCATAACGCATAACGCATAACGCATAACGCATAATGCAAAAGTCATAACGCATAACGCATAACGCATAACGCATAACGCATAACGCATAACGCATAACGCATAACGCATAACGCATAACGCATAACGCATAACGCATAACGCATAACGCATAACGCATAACGCATAACGCATAACGCATAACGCATAACGCATAACGCATAACGTATAAACCATAAGGCATAACGCATAGCCCATAACGCATAACGCGTAACGCATAATGCAAAAGTCATAACGCATAACGCATATGGCATAACGCATAACGCATTACGCATAACGCATAACGCATAACGCATAAGGCATAAGCATAACGCATAACGCATAACGCATAACGCATAACGCATAACGCATAACGCATAACGCATAACGCATAACGCATAACGCATAACGCATAACGCATAACGCATAACGCATAACGCATAACGCATAACGCATAACGCATAACGCATAATGCAAAAGTCATAACGCATAACGCATAACGCATAACGCATAACGCATAACGCATAACGCATAACGCATTACGCATAACGCATAACGCATAACGCATAACGCATAACGCATAAGGCATAAGCATAACGCATAACGCATAACGCATAACGCATAACGCATAACGCATAACGCGTAACGCGTAAGGCAAAACTCATAACGCATAACGCATAACGCATAACGCATAACGCATAACGCATAACGCATAACGCATAACGCATAACGCATAATGCAAAAGTCATAACGCATAACGCATATGGCATAACGCATAACGCATTACGCATAACGCATAACGCATAACGCATAACGCATAAGGCATAAGCATAACGCATAACGCATAACGCATAACGCATAACGCATAACGCATAACGCATAACGCATAACGCATAACGCATAACGCATAACGCATAACGCGTAACGCAAAACTCATAACGCATAACGCATAACGCATAACGCATAACGCATAACGCATAACGCATAACGCATAACGCATGACGCACAACGCATAACGCACAACGCATAACGCATAACGCATAACGCATAACACATAACGCATAACGCATAACGCATAACGCATAACGCATAACGCATAACGCATAACGCATAACGCATAACGCATAACGCATAACGCATAACGCATAACGCATAACGCATAACGCATAACGCATAACGCATAACGCATAACGCATAACGCATAACGCATAACGCATAACGCATAACGCATAACGCATAACGCATAACGCATAACGCATAACGCATAACGCATAACGCATAACGCATAACGCATATGGCATAACGCATAATGCAAAAGTCATAACGCATAACGCATAACGCATAACGCATAACGCATAACGCATAACGCATAATGCAAAAGTCATAACGCATAACGCATAACGCATAACGCATAACGCATAACGCATAACGCATAACGCATAACGCATAACGCATAACGCATAACGCATAACGCATAACGCATAACGCATTACGCATAACGCATAACGCATAACGCATAACGCATAAGGCATAAGGCATAAGCATAACGCATAACGCATAACGCATAACGCATAACGCATAACGCGTAACGCAAAAGTCATAACGCATAACGCATAACGCATAACGCATAACGCATAACGCATAACGCATAACGCATTACGCATAACGCATAACGCATAACGCATAACGCATAACGCATAAGGCATAAGCATAACGCATAACGCATAACGCATAACGCATAACGCATAACGCATAACGCGTAACGCGTAAGGCAAAACTCATAACGCATAACGCATAACGCATAACGCATAACGCATAACGCATAACGCATAACGCATAACGCATAATGCAAAAGTCATAACGCATAACGCATATGGCATAACGCATAACGCATTACGCATAACGCATAACGCATAACGCATAACGCATAACGCATAAGGCATAAGCATAACGCATAACGCATAACGCATAACGCATAACGCATAACGCATAACGCATAACGCATAACGCATAACGCGTAACGCAAAACTCATAACGCATAACGCATAACGCATAACGCATAACGCATAACGCATAACGCATAACGCATAACGCATGACGCACAACGCATAACGCACAACGCATAACGCATAACGCATAACGCATAACACATAACGCATAACGCATAACGCATAACGCATAACGCATAACGCATAACGCATAACGCATAACGCATAACGCATAACGCATAACGCATAACGCATAACGCATAACGCATAACGCATAACGCATAACGCATAACGCATAACGCATAACGCATAACGCATAACGCATAACGCATAACGCATATGGCATAACGCATAATGCAAAAGTCATAACGCATAACGCATAACGCATAACGCATAACGCATAATGCAAAAGTCATAACGCATAACGCATAACGCATAACGCATAACGCATAACGCATAACGCATAACGCATAACGCATAACGCATAACGCATAACGCATTACGCATAACGCATAACGCATAACGCATAACGCATAAGGCATAAGGCATAAGCATAACGCATAACGCATAACGCATAACGCATAACGCATAACGCATAACGCGTAACGCAAAACTCATAACGCATAGCCCATAACGCATAACGCATAACGCATAACGCATAACGCATAACGCATAACGCATAACGCATAATGCAAAAGTCATAACGCATAACGCATAACGCATAACGCATAACGCATAACGCATAACGCATAACGCATAACGCATAACGCATAACGCATAACGCATAACGCATAACGCATAACGCATAACGCATAACGCATAACGCATAACGCATAACGCATAACGCATAACGCATAACGCATAACGCATAACGCATAACGCATAGCGCATAACGCATAACGCATAACGCATAATGCATAACGCATAACGCATAACGCATAACGCATAACGCATAACGCATAACGCATAACGCATAACGCATAACGCATAACGCATAACGCATAACGCATAACGCATAACGCATAACGCATAACGCATAACGCATAACGCATAACGCATAACGCATAACGCATAACGCATAACGCATAACGCATAACGCATAACGCATATCGCATAACGCATAACGCATAACGCATAACGCATAACGCATAACGCATAACGCATAACGCATAACGCATAACGCATAACGCATGACGCACAACGCATAACGCATAACGCATAACGCATAACGCATAACGCATAACGCATAACGCATAACGCATATGGCATAACGCATAATGCAAAAGTCATAACGCATAACGCATAACGCATAACGCATAACGCATAACGCATAATGCAAAAGTCATAACGCATAACGCATAACGCATAACGCATAACGCATAACGCATAACGCATAACGCATAACGCATAACGCATAACGCATAACGCATTACGCATAACGCATAACGCATAACGCATAACGCATAAGGCATAAGGCATAAGCATAACGCATAACGCATAACGCATAACGCATAACGCATAACGCATAACGCGTAACGCAAAACTCATAACGCATAGCCCATAACGCATAACGCATAACGCATAACGCATAACGCATAACGCATAACGCATAACGCATAACGCATAATGCAAAAGTCATAACGCATAACGCATAACGCATAACGCATAACGCATAACGCATAACGCATAACGCATAACGCATAACGCATAACGCATAACGCATAACGCATAACGCATAACGCATAACGCATAACGCATAACGCATAACGCATAACGCATAACGCATAACGCATAACGCATAACGCATAACGCATAGCGCATAACGCATAACGCATAACGCATAATGCATAACGCATAACGCATAACGCATAACGCATAACGCATAACGCATAACGCATAACGCATAACGCATAACGCATAACGCATAACGCATAACGCATAACGCATAACGCATAACGCATAACGCATAACGCATAACGCATAACGCATAACGCATAACGCATAACGCATAACGCATAACGCATAACGCATAACGCATATCGCATAACGCATAACGCATAACGCATAACGCATAACGCATAACGCATAACGCATAACGCATAACGCATAACGCATAACGCATAACGCATAACGCATAACGCATGACGCACAACGCATAACGCATAACGCATAACGCATAACGCATAACGCATAACGCATAACGCATTACGCATAACGCATAACGCATAACGCATAACGCATAACGCATAAGGCATAAGCATAACGCATAACGCATAACGCATAACGCATAACGCATAACGCATAACGCGTAACGCGTAACGCAAAACTCATAACGCATAACGCATAACGCATAACGCATAACGCATAACGCATAACGCATAACGCATAACGCATAATGCAAAAGTCATAACGCATATGGCATAACGCATAACGCATAACGCATAACGCATAACGCATAACGCATAACGCATAACGCATAACGCATAAGGCATAAGCATAACGCATAACGCATAACGCATAACGCATAACGCATAACGCATAACGCATAACGCATAACGCATAACGCATAACGTATAAACCATAAGGCATAACGCATAGCCCATAACGCATAACGCATAACGCATAACGCATAATGCAAAAGTCATAACGCATAACGCATATGGCATAACGCATAACGCATTACGCATAACGCATAACGCATAACGCATAAGGCATAAGCATAACGCATAACGCATAACGCATAACGCATAACGCATAACGCATAACGCATAACGCATAACGCATAACGCATAACGCATAACGCATAACGCATAACGCATAACGCATAACGCATAACGCATAACGCATAACGCATAACGCATAACGCATAACGCATAACGCATAACGCATAACGCGTAACGCAAAACTCATAACGCATAGCCCATAACGCATAACGCATAACGCATAACGCATAACGCATAACGCATAACGCATAACGCATAACGCATAACGCATAACGCATAACGCATAACGCATAATGCAAAAGTCATAACGCATAACGCATAACGCATAACGCATAACGCATAACGCATAACGCATAACGCATAACGCATAACGCATAACGCATAACGCATAACGCATAACGCATAACGCATAACGCATAACGCATAACGCATAACGCATAACGCATAACGCATAACGCATAACGCATAACGCATAACGCATAACGCATAACGCATAACGCATAACGCATAACGCATAACGCATAACGCATAACGCATAACGCATAACGCATAACGCATAACGCATAACGCATAACGCATAACGCATAACGCATAACGCATAACGCATAACGCATAACGCATAACGCATAACGTATAAACCATAAGGCATAACGCATAGCCCATAACGCATAACGCGTAACGCATAATGCAAAAGTCATAACGCATAGCGCATATGGCATAACGCATAACGCATTACGCATAACGCATAACGCATAACGCATAAGGCATAAGCATAACGCATAACGCATAACGCATAACGCATAACGCATAACGCATAACGCATAACGCATAACGCATAACGCATAACGCATAACGCATAACGCATAACGCATAACGCATAACGCATAACGCATAACGCATAACGCATAACGCATAACGCATAACGCATAACGCATAACGCATAACGCATAACGCATAACGCATAACGCATAATGCAAAAGTCATAACGCATAACGCATAACGCATAACGCATAACGCATAACGCATAACGCATAACGCATAACGCATAACGCATTACGCATAACGCATAACGCATAACGCATAACGCATAACGCATAAGGCATAAGCATAACGCATAACGCATAACGCATAACGCATAACGCATAACGCGTAACGCGTAAGGCAAAACTCATAACGCATAACGCATAACGCATAACGCATAACGCATAACGCATAACGCATAACGCATAACGCATAACGCATAACGCATAACGCATAACGCATAACGCATAACGCATAATGCAAAAGTCATAACGCATAACGCATATGGCATAACGCATAACGCATTACGCATAACGCATAACGCATAACGCATAACGCATAAGGCATAAGCATAACGCATAACGCATAACGCATAACGCATAACGCATAACGCATAACGCATAACGCATAACGCATAACGCATAACGCATAACGCATAACGCATAACGCATAACGCATAACGCATAACGCATAACGCATAACGCATAACGCATAACGCATAACGCATAACGCATAACGCATAACGCATAACGCATAACGCATAACGCATAACGCATAACGCATAACGCATATCGCATAACGCATAACGCATAACGCATAACGCATAACGCATAACGCATAACGCATAACGCATAACGCATAACGCATAACGCATAACGCATAACGCATGACGCACAACGCATAACGCATAACGCATAACGCATAACGCATAACGCATAACGCATAACGCATAACGCATATGGCATAACGCATAATGCAAAAGTCATAACGCATAACGCATAACGCATAACGCATAACGCATAACGCATAATGCAAAAGTCATAACGCATAACGCATAACGCATAACGCATAACGCATAACGCATAACGCATAACGCATAACGCATAACGCATAACGCATAACGCATTACGCATAACGCATAACGCATAACGCATAACGCATAAGGCATAAGGCATAAGCATAACGCATAACGCATAACGCATAACGCATAACGCATAACGCATAACGCGTAACGCAAAACTCATAACGCATAGCCCATAACGCATAACGCATAACGCATAACGCATAACGCATAACGCATAACGCATAACGCATAACGCATAACGCATAACGCATAATGCAAAAGTCATAACGCATAACGCATAACGCATAACGCATAACGCATAACGCATAACGCATAACGCATAACGCATAACGCATAACGCATAACGCATAACGCATAACGCATAACGCATAACGCATAACGCATAACGCATAACGCATAACGCATAACGCATAACGCATAACGCATAACGCATAACGCATAACGCATAACGCATAACGCATAACGCATAGCGCATAACGCATAACGCATAACGCATAATGCATAACGCATAACGCATAACGCATAACGCATAACGCATAACGCATAACGCATAACGCATAACGCATAACGCATAACGCATAACGCATAACGCATAACGCATAACGCATAACGCATAACGCATAACGCATAACGCATAACGCATAACGCATAACGCATAACGCATAACGCATAACGCATAACGCATATCGCATAACGCATAACGCATAACGCATAACGCATAACGCATAACGCATAACGCATAACGCATAACGCATAACGCATAACGCATAACGCATAACGCATGACGCACAACGCATAACGCATAACGCATAACGCATAACGCATAACGCATAACGCATAACGCATTACGCATAACGCATAACGCATAACGCATAACGCATAACGCATAAGGCATAAGCATAACGCATAACGCATAACGCATAACGCATAACGCATAACGCATAACGCGTAACGCGTAACGCAAAACTCATAACGCATAACGCATAACGCATAACGCATAACGCATAACGCATAACGCATAACGCATAACGCATAATGCAAAAGTCATAACGCATATGGCATAACGCATAACGCATAACGCATAACGCATAACGCATAACGCATAACGCATAACGCATAACGCATAAGGCATAAGCATAACGCATAACGCATAACGCATAACGCATAACGCATAACGCATAACGCATAACGCATAACGCATAACGCATAACGCATAACGTATAAACCATAAGGCATAACGCATAGCCCATAACGCATAACGCATAACGCATAACGCATAATGCAAAAGTCATAACGCATAACGCATATGGCATAACGCATAACGCATTACGCATAACGCATAACGCATAACGCATAAGGCATAAGCATAACGCATAACGCATAACGCATAACGCATAACGCATAACGCATAACGCATAACGCATAACGCATAACGCATAACGCATAACGCATAACGCATAACGCATAACGCATAACGCATAACGCATAACGCATAACGCATAACGCATAACGC
Source organism: Lasioglossum baleicum (assembly GCF_051020765.1). Taxonomy (NCBI): domain Eukaryota; kingdom Metazoa; phylum Arthropoda; class Insecta; order Hymenoptera; family Halictidae; genus Lasioglossum; species Lasioglossum baleicum. The sequence goes on from NW_027469184.1 coordinate 46,630, forward strand.
ATAACGCATAACGCATAACGCGTAACGCAAAACTCATAACGCATAGCCCATAACGCATAACGCATAACGCATAACGCATAACGCATAACGCATAACGCATAACGCATAACGCATAACGCATAACGCATAACGCATAACGCATAATGCAAAAGTCATAACGCATAACGCATAACGCATAACGCATAACGCATAACGCATAACGCATAACGCATAACGCATAACGCATAACGCATAACGCATAACGCATAACGCATAACGCATAACGCATAACGCATAACGCATAACGCATAACGCATAACGCATAACGCATAACGCATAACGCATAACGCATAACGCATAACGCATAATGCAAAAGTCATAACGCATAACGCATAACGCATAACGCATAACGCATAACGCATAACGCATAACGCATAACGCATAACGCATTACGCATAACGCATAACGCATAACGCATAACGCATAACGCATAAGGCATAAGCATAACGCATAACGCATAACGCATAACGCATAACGCATAACGCGTAACGCGTAAGGCAAAACTCATAACGCATAACGCATAACGCATAACGCATAACGCATAACGCATAACGCATAACGCATAACGCATAACGCATAACGCATAACGCATAACGCATAATGCAAAAGTCATAACGCATAACGCATATGGCATAACGCATAACGCATTACGCATAACGCATAACGCATAACGCATAACGCATAAGGCATAAGCATAACGCATAACGCATAACGCATAACGCATAACGCATAACGCATAACGCATAACGCATAACGCATAACGCATAACGCATAACGCATAACGCATAACGCATAACGCATAACGCATAACGCATAACGCATAACGCATAACGCATAACGCATAACGCATAACGCATAACGCATAACGCATAACGCATAACGCATAACGCATAACGCATAACGCATATCGCATAACGCATAACGCATAACGCATAACGCATAACGCATAACGCATAACGCATAACGCATAACGCATAACGCATAACGCATAACGCATAACGCATGACGCACAACGCATAACGCATAACGCATAACGCATAACGCATAACGCATAACGCATAACGCATAACGCATATGGCATAACGCATAATGCAAAAGTCATAACGCATAACGCATAACGCATAACGCATAACGCATAACGCATAATGCAAAAGTCATAACGCATAACGCATAACGCATAACGCATAACGCATAACGCATAACGCATAACGCATAACGCATAACGCATAACGCATAACGCATTACGCATAACGCATAACGCATAACGCATAACGCATAAGGCATAAGGCATAAGCATAACGCATAACGCATAACGCATAACGCATAACGCATAACGCATAACGCGTAACGCAAAACTCATAACGCATAGCCCATAACGCATAACGCATAACGCATAACGCATAACGCATAACGCATAACGCATAACGCATAACGCATAACGCATAATGCAAAAGTCATAACGCATAACGCATAACGCATAACGCATAACGCATAACGCATAACGCATAACGCATAACGCATAACGCATAACGCATAACGCATAACGCATAACGCATAACGCATAACGCATAACGCATAACGCATAACGCATAACGCATAACGCATAACGCATAACGCATAACGCATAACGCATAACGCATAACGCATAACGCATAGCGCATAACGCATAACGCATAACGCATAACGCATAACGCATAACGCATAACGCATAACGCATAACGCATAACGCATAACGCATAACGCATAACGCATAACGCATAACGCATAACGCATAACGCATAACGCATAACGCATAACGCATAACGCATAACGCATAACGCATAACGCATAACGCATAACGCATAACGCATAACGCATAACGCATATCGCATAACGCATAACGCATAACGCATAACGCATAACGCATAACGCATAACGCATAACGCATAACGCATAACGCATAACGCATAACGCATAACGCATGACGCACAACGCATAACGCATAACGCATAACGCATAACGCATAACGCATAACGCATAACGCATTACGCATAACGCATAACGCATAACGCATAACGCATAACGCATAAGGCATAAGCATAACGCATAACGCATAACGCATAACGCATAACGCATAACGCATAACGCGTAACGCGTAACGCAAAACTCATAACGCATAACGCATAACGCATAACGCATAACGCATAACGCATAACGCATAACGCATAACGCATAATGCAAAAGTCATAACGCATATGGCATAACGCATAACGCATAACGCATAACGCATAACGCATAACGCATAACGCATAACGCATAAGGCATAAGCATAACGCATAACGCATAACGCATAACGCATAACGCATAACGCATAACGCATAACGCATAACGCATAACGCATAACGTATAAACCATAAGGCATAACGCATAGCCCATAACGCATAACGCATAACGCATAACGCATAATGCAAAAGTCATAACGCATAACGCATATGGCATAACGCATAACGCATTACGCATAACGCATAACGCATAACGCATAAGGCATAAGCATAACGCATAACGCATAACGCATAACGCATAACGCATAACGCATAACGCATAACGCATAACGCATAACGCATAACGCATAACGCATAACGCATAACGCATAACGCATAACGCATAACGCATAACGCATAACGCATAACGCATAACGCATAACGCATAACGCGTAACGCAAAACTCATAACGCATAGCCCATAACGCATAACGCATAACGCATAACGCATAACGCATAACGCATAACGCATAACGCATAACGCATAACGCATAACGCATAACGCATAACGCATAATGCAAAAGTCATAACGCATAACGCATAACGCATAACGCATAACGCATAACGCATAACGCATAACGCATAACGCATAACGCATAACGCATAACGCATAACGCATAACGCATAACGCATAACGCATAACGCATAACGCATAACGCATAACGCATAACGCATAACGCATAACGCATAACGCATAACGCATAACGCATAACGCATAACGCATAACGCATAACGCATAACGCATAACGCATAACGCATAACGCATAACGCATAACGCATAACGCATAACGCATAACGCATAACGCATAACGCATAACGCATAACGCATAACGCATAACGCATAACGCATAACGCATAACGCATAACGCATAACGCATAACGTATAAACCATAAGGCATAACGCATAGCCCATAACGCATAACGCGTAACGCATAATGCAAAAGTCATAACGCATAGCGCATATGGCATAACGCATAACGCATTACGCATAACGCATAACGCATAACGCATAAGGCATAAGCATAACGCATAACGCATAACGCATAACGCATAACGCATAACGCATAACGCATAACGCATAACGCATAACGCATAACGCATAACGCATAACGCATAACGCATAACGCATAACGCATAACGCATAACGCATAACGCATAACGCATAACGCATAACGCATAACGCATAACGCATAATGCAAAAGTCATAACGCATAACGCATAACGCATAACGCATAACGCATAACGCATAACGCATAACGCATAACGCATAACGCATTACGCATAACGCATAACGCATAACGCATAACGCATAACGCATAAGGCATAAGCATAACGCATAACGCATAACGCATAACGCATAACGCATAACGCATAACGCGTAACGCGTAAGGCAAAACTCATAACGCATAACGCATAACGCATAACGCATAACGCATAACGCATAACGCATAACGCATAACGCATAACGCATAACGCATAACGCATAACGCATAATGCAAAAGTCATAACGCATAACGCATATGGCATAACGCATAACGCATTACGCATAACGCATAACGCATAACGCATAACGCATAAGGCATAAGCATAACGCATAACGCATAACGCATAACGCATAACGCATAACGCATAACGCATAACGCATAACGCATAACGCATAACGCATAACGCATAACGCATAACGCATAACGCATAACGCATAACGCATAACGCATAACGCATAACGCATAACGCATAACGCATAACGCATAACGCATAACGCATAACGCATAACGCATAACGCATAACGCATAACGCATAACGCATAACGCATAACGCATAACGCATAACGCATAACGTATAAACCATAAGGCATAACGCATAGCCCATAACGCATAACGCGTAACGCATAATGCAAAAGTCATAACGCATAACGCATATGGCATAACGCATAACGCATAACGCATAAGGCATAAGCATAACGCATAACGCATAACGCATAACGCATAACGCATAACGCATAACGCATAACGCATAACGCATAACGCATAACGCATAACGCATAACGCATAACGCATAAGGCATAACGCATAACGCATAACGCATAACGCATAATGCAAAAGTCATAACGCATAACGCATAACGCATAACGCATAACGCATAACGCATAACGCATAACGCATTACGCATAACGCATTACGCATAACGCATAACGCATAACGCATAACGCATAACGCATAAGGCATAAGCATAACGCATAACGCATAACGCATAACGCATAACGCATAACGCATAACGCGTAACGCGTAAGGCAAAACTCATAACGCATAACGCATAACGCATAACGCATAACGCATAACGCATAACGCATAACGCATAACGCATAACGCATAACGCATAACGCATAACGCATAACGCATAACGCATAACGCATAATGCAAAAGTCATAACGCATAACGCATATGGCATAACGCATAACGCATTACGCATAACGCATAACGCATAACGCATAACGCATAAGGCATAAGCATAACGCATAACGCATAACGCATAACGCATAACGCATAACGCATAACGCATAACGCATAACGCATAACGCATAACGCATAACGCATAACGCATAACGCATAACGCATAACGCATAACGCATAACGCATAACGCATAACGCATAACGCATAACGCATAACGCATAACGCATAACGCATAACGCATAACGCATAACGCATAACGCATAACGCATAACGTATAAACCATAAGGCATAACGCATAGCCCATAACGCATAACGCATAACGCATAATGCAAAAGTCATAACGCATAACGCATATGGCATAACGCATAACGCATTACGCATAACGCATAACGCATAACGCATAACGCATAACGCATAACGTATAAACCATAAGGCATAACGCATAGCCCATAACGCATAACGCATAACGCATAATGCAAAAGTCATAACGCATAACGCATTACGCATAACGCATAACGCATAACGCATAACGCATAAGGCATAAGCATAACGCATAACGCATTACGCATAACGCATAACGCATAACGCATAACGCATAAGGCATAAGCATAACGCATAACGCATAACGCATAACGCATAACGCATAACGCATAACGCATAACGCATAACGCATAACGCATAACGCATAACGCATAACGCATAACGCATAACGCATAACGCATAACGCATAACGCATAACGCATAACGCATAACGCATAACGCATAACGCATAACGCATAACGTATAAACCATAAGGCATAACGCATAGCCCATAACGCATAACGCATAACGCATAATGCAAAAGTCATAACGCATAACGCATATGGCATAACGCATAACGCATTACGCATAACGCATAACGCATTACGCATAACGCATAACGCATAACGCATAACGCATAACGCATAACGCATAACGCATAACGCATAACGCATAACGCATAACGCATAACGCATAACGCATTACGCATAACGCTTAACGCATAACGCATAACGCATAACGCATAACGCATAACGCATAACGCATAACGCATAACGCATAACGCATAACGCATAACGCATAACGCATAACGCATAACGCATAACGCATAACGCATAACGCATAACGCATAACGCATAACGCATAACGCATAACGCATAACGCATAACGCATAACGCATAACGCATAACGCATAACGCATAACGCATAACGCATAACGCATAACGCATAACGCATAACGCATAACGCATAACGCATAACGCATAACGCATAACGCATAACGCATAACGCATAACGCATAACGCATAACGCATAACGCATAACGCATAACGCATAACGCATAACGCATAACGCATAACGCATAACGCATAACGCATAACGCATAACGCATAACGCATAACGCATAACGCATAACGCATAACGCATGACGCACAACGCATAACGCATAACGCATAACGCATAACGCATAACGCATAACGCATAACGCATAACGCATAACGCATAACGCATTACGCATAACGCATAACGCATAACGCATAACGCATAACGCATAAGGCATAAGCATAACGCATAACGCATAACGCATAACGCATAACGCATAACGCATAACGCGTAACGCGTAACGCAAAACTCATAACGCATAACGCATAACGCATAACGCATAACGCATAACGCATAACGCATAACGCATAACGCATAACGCATAACGCATAACGCATAACGCATAACGCATAACGCATAACGCATAACGCATAACGCATAACGCATAACGCATAACGCATAACGCATAACGCATAACGCATAACGCATAATGCAAAAGTCATAACGCATATGGCATAACGCATAACGCATTACGCATAACGCATAACGCATAACGCATAACGCATAACGCATAACGCATAACGCATAACGCATAACGCATAACGCATAACGCATAACGCATAACGCATAACGCATAAGGCATAAGCATAACGCATAACGCATAACGCATAACGCATAACGCATAACGCATAACGCATAACGCATAACGCATAACGCATAACGCATAACGCATAACGCATAACGCATAACGCATAACGCATAACGCATAACGTATAAACCATAAGGCATAACGCATAGCCCATAGCGCATAACGCATAACGCATAATGCAAAAGTCATAACGCATAACGCATATGGCATAACGCATAACGCATTACGCATAACGCATAACGCATATGGCATAACGCATAACGCATTACGCATAACGCATAACGCATAACGCATAACGCATAAGGCATAAGCATAACGCATAACGCATAACGCATAACGCATAACGCATAATGCATAACGCATAACGCATAACGCATAACGCATAACGCATAACGCATAACGCATAACGCATAACGCATAACGCATAACGCATAACGCATAACGCATAACGCATAACGCATAACGCATAACGCATAACGCATAACGTATAAACCATAAGGCATAACGCATAGCCCATAACGCATAACGCATAACGCATAATGCAAAAGTCATAACGCATAACGCATATGGCATAACGCATAACGCATTACGCATAACGCATAACGCATAACGCATAACGTATAAACCATAAGGCATAACGCATAGCCCATAACGCATAACGCATAACGCATAATGCAAAAGTCATAACGCATAACGCATTACGCATAACGCATAACGCATAACGCATAACGCATAACGCATAACGCATAACGCATAAGGCATAAGCATAACGCATAACGCATTACGCATAACGCATAACGCATAACGCATAACGCATAAGGCATAAGCATAACGCATAACGCATAACGCATAACGCATAACGCATAACGCATAACGCATAACGCATAACGCATAACGCATAACGCATAACGCATAACGCATAACGCATAACGCATAACGTATAAACCATAAGGCATAACGCATAGCCCATAACGCATAACGCATAACGCAGAATGCAAAAGTCATAACGCATAACGCATATGGCATAACGCATAACGCATTACGCATAACGCATAACGCATAACGCATAACGCATAACGCATAACGCATAACGCATAACGCATAACGCATAACGCATAACGCATAACGCATAACGCATAACGCATATGGCATAACGCATAACGCATTACGCATAACGCATAACGCATAACGCATAACGCATAACGCATAACGCATAACGCATAACGCATAACGCATAACGCATAACGCATAACGCATAACGCATAACGCATAACGCATAACGCATAACGCATAACGCATAACGCATAACGCATAACGCATAACGCATAACGCATAACGCATAACGCATAACGCATAACGCATAACGCATAACGCATAACGCATAACGCATAACGCATAACGCATTACGCATAACGCTTAACGCATAACGCATAACGCATAACGCATAACGCATAACGCATAACGCATAACGCATAACGCATAACGCATAACGCATAACGCATAACGCATAACGCATAACGCATAACGCATAACGCATAACGCATAACGCATAACGCATAACGCATAACGCATAACCCATAACGCATAACGCATAACGCATAACGCATAACGCATAACGCATAACGCATAACGCATAACGCATAACGCATAACGCATAACGCATAACGCATAACGCATAACGCATAACGCATAACGCATAACGCATAACGCATAACGCATAACGCATAACGCATAACGCATAACGCATAACGCATAACGCATAACGCATAACGCATAACGCATAACGCATAACGCATAACGCATTACGCATAACGCTTAACGCATAACGCATAACGCATAATCCATAACGGATAACGCATAACCCATAACGCTTAACGCAAAGCCGATAACGCATAACGCATTACGCATAACGCATAACGCATAACGCATAACGCATAACGCATAACGCATAACGCATAACGCATAACGCATAACGCATAACGCATAACGCATAACGCATATGGCATAACGCATAACGCATAACGCATAACGCATAACGCATAACGCATAACGCATAACGCATAACGCATAACGCATAACGCATAACGCATAACGCATAACGCATAACGCATAACGCATAACGCATAACGCATAACGCATAACGCATAACGCATAACGCATAACGCATAACGCATAACGCATAACGCATAACGCATAACGCATAACGCATAACGCCTAACGCATAACGCATAACGCATAACGCATAACACATAACGCATAACGCATAACGCATAACGCATAACGCATAACGCATATGGCATAACGCATAATGCAAAAGTCATAACGCATAACGCATAACGCATAACGCATAACGCATAACGCATAACGCATAACGCATAACGCATAACGCATAACGCATAACGCATAACGCATAACGCATAACGCATAACGCATAACGCATAACGCATAACGCATAACGCATAACGCATAACGCATAACGCATAACGCATAACGCATAACGCATATCGCATAACGCATAACGCATAACGCATAACGCATAACGCATAACGCATAACGCATAACGCATAACGCATAACGCATAACGCATAACGCATGACGCACAACGCATAACGCATAACGCATAACGCATAACGCAAAACTCATAACGCATAACGCATAACGCATAACGCATAACGCATAACGCATAACGCATAACGCATAACGCATAACGCATAACGCATAACGCATAATGCAAAAGTCATAACGCATATGGCATAACGCATAACGCATTACGCATAACGCATAACGCATAACGCATAACGCATAACGCATAACGCATAACGCATAACGCATAACGCATAAGGCATAACGCATAACGCATAACGCATAACGCATAACGCATAACGCATAACGCATAACGCATAACGCATAACGCATAACGCATAACGCATAACGCGTAACGCAAAACTCATAACGCATAGCCCATAACGCATAACGCATAACGCATAACGCATAACGCATAACGCATAACGCATAACGCATAACGCATAACGCATAACGCATAACGCATAACGCATAACGCATAACGCATAACGCATAACGCATAACGCATAACGCATAACGCATAACGCATAACGCATAACGCATAACGCATATGGCATAACGCATAACGCATAACGCATAACGCATAACGCATAACGCATAACGCATAACGCATAACGCATAACGCATAACGCATAACGCATTACGCATAACGCATAACGCATAACGCATAACGCATAACGCATAACGCATAACGCATAACGCATAACGCATAACGCATAACGCATAACGCATAACGCATAACGCCTAACGCATAACGCATAACGCATAACGCATAACGCATAACGCATAACGCATAACGCATAACGCATAACGCATAACGCATATGGCATAACGCATAATGCAAAAGTCATAACGCATAACGCATAACGCATAACGCATAACGCATAACGCATAATGCAAAAGTCATAACGCATAACGCATAACGCATAACGCATAACGCATAACGCATAACGCATAACGCATAACGCATAACGCATAACGCATAACGCATAACGCATAACGCATAACGCATAACGCATAACGCATAACGCATAACGCATAACGCATAACGCATAACGCATAACGCATAACGCATAACGCATAACGCATAACGCATAACGCATAACGCATAACGCATAACGCATAACGCATAACGCATTACGCATAACGCATAACGCATAACGCATAACGCATAACGCATAACGCATAACGCATAAGGCATAAGCATAACGCATAACGCATAACGCATAACGCATAACGCATAACGCATAACGCATAACGCATAACGCATAACGCATAACGCATAACGCATAACGCATAACGCATAACGCATAACGCATAACGCATAACGCATAATGCAAAAGTCATAACGCATAACGCATAACGCATAACGCATAACGCATAACGCATAACGCATAACGCATAACGCATAACGCATAACGCATAACGCATAACGCATAACGCATAACGCATAACGCATAACGCATAACGCATAACGCATAACGCATAACGCATATCGCATAACGCATAACGCATAACGCATAACGCATAACGCACAACGCATAACGCATAACGCATAACGCATAACGCATAACGCATAACGCATGACGCACAACGCATAACGCATAACGCATAACGCATAACGCATAACGCATAACGCATAACGCATAACGCATAACGCATAACGCATAACGCATTACGCATAACGCATAACGCATTACGCATAACGCATAACGCATAAGGCATAAGCATAACGCATAACGCATAACGCATAACGCATAACGCGTAACGCGTAACGCAAAACTCATAACGCATAACGCATAACGCATAACGCATAACGCATAACGCATAACGCATAACGCATAACGCATAACGCATAACGCATAACGCATAATGCAAAAGTCATAACGCATATGGCATAACGCATAACGCATTACGCATAACGCATAACGCATAACGCATAACGCATAACGCATAACGCATAACGCATAACGCATAACGCATAAGGCATAAGCATAACGCATAACGCATAACGCATAACGCATAACGCATAACGCATAACGCATAACGCATAACGCATAACGCATAACGCATAACGCATAACGCATAACGCATAACGCATAACGCATAACGCATAACGCATAACGCATAACGTATAAACCATAAGGCATAACGCATAGCCCATAGCGCATAACGCATAACGCATAATGCAAAAGTCATAACGCATAACGCATATGGCATAACGCATAACGCATTACGCATAACGCATAACGCATAACGCATAAGGCATAAGCATAACGCATAACGCATAACGCATAACGCATAACGCATAACGCATAACGCATAACGCATAACGCATAACGCATAACGCATAACGCATAACGCATAACGCATAACGCATAACGCATAACGCATAACGCATAACGCATAACGCATAACGCATAACGCATAACGCATAACGCATAACGCATAACGCATAACGCATAACGCATAACGCGTAACGCAAAACTCATAACGCATAGCCCATAACGCATAACGCATAACGCATAACGCATAACGCATAACGCATAACGCATAACGCACAACGCATAACGCATAACGCATAACGCATAACGCATAATGCAAAAGTCATAACGCATAACGCATAACGCATAACGCATAACGCATAACGCATAACGCATAACGCATAACGCATAACGCATAACGCATAACGCATAACGCATAACGCATAACGCATAACGCATAACGCATAACGCATAACGCATAACGCATAACGCATAACGCATAACGCATAACGCATAACGCATAACGCATAACGCATAACGCATAACGCATAACGCATAACGCATAACGTATAAACCATAAGGCATAACGCATAGCCCATAACGCATAACGCATAACGCATAATGCAAAAGTCATAACGCATAACGCATATGGCATAACGCATAACGCATTACGCATAACGCATATGGCATAACGCATAACGCATTACGCATAACGCATAACGCATAACGGATAAGGCATAAGCATAACGCATAACGCATAACGCATAACGCATAACGCATAACGCATAACGCATAACGCATAACGCATAACGCATAACGCATAACGCATAACGCATAATGCAAAAGTCATAACGCATAACGCATAACGCATAACGCATAACGCATAACGCATAACGCATAACGCATAACGCATAACGCATAACGCATTACGCATAACGCATAACGCATAACGCATAACGCATAACGCATAAGGCATAAGCATAACGCATAACGCATAACGCATAACGCATAACGCATAACGCATAACGCATAACGCGTAACGCGTAAGGCAAAACTCATAACGCATAACGCATAACGCATAACGCATAACGCATAACGCATAACGCATAACGCATAACGCATAACGCATAACGCATAACGCATAACGCATAACGCATAACGCATAACGCATAACGCATAACGCATAACGCATAACGCATAACGCATAACGCATAACGCATAACGCATAACGCATAACGCATAACGCATAACGCATAACGCATAATGCAAAAGTCATAACGCATAACGCATAACGCATATGGCATAACGCATAACGCATTACGCATAACGCATAACGCATAACGCATAACGCATAAGGCATAAGCATAACGCATAACGCATAACGCATAACGCATAACGCATAACGCATAACGCATAACGCATAACGCATAACGCATAACGCATAACGCATAACGCATAACGCATAACGCATAACGCATAACGCATAACGCATAACGCATAACGCATAACGCATAACGTATAAACCATAAGGCATAACGCATAGCCCATAACGCATAACGCATAACGCATAATGCAAAAGTCATAACGCATAACGCATATCTCATAACGCATAACGCATTACGCATAACGCATAACGCATAACGCATAACGCATAACGCATAACGTATAAACCATAAGGCATAACGCATAGCCCATAACGCATAACGCATAACGCATAATGCAAAAGTCATAACGCATAACGCATTACGCATAACGCATAACGCATAACGCATAACGCATAAGGCATAAGCATAACGCATAACGCATTACGCATAACGCATAACGCATAACGCATAACGCATAAGGCATAAGCATAACGCATAACGCATAACGCATAACGCATAACGCATAACGCATAACGCATAACGCATAACGCATAACGCATAACGCATAACGCATAACGCATAACGCATAACGCATAACGCATAACGCATAACGCATAACGCATAACGCATAACGCATAACGCATAACGCATAACGCATAACGCATAACGCATAACGCATAACGCATAACGCATAACGCATAACGCATAACGCATAACGCATAACGCATAACGCATAACGCATAACGCATAACGCATAACGCATAACGCATAACGCATAACGCATAACGCATAACGCATAACGCATAACGCATAACGCATAACGCATAACGCATAACGCATAACGCATAACGCATAACGCATAACGCATAACGCATAACGCATAACGCATAACGCATAACGCATAACGCATAACGCATAACGCATAACGCATAACGCATAACGCATAACGCATAACGCATAACGCATAACGCATAACGCATAACGCATAGCGCATAACGCATAACGCATAACGCATAATGCATAACGCATAACGCATAACGCATAACGCATAACGCATAACGCATAACGCATTACGCATAACGCATAACGCATAACGCATAAGGCATAAGGCATAAGCATAACGCATAACGCATAGCCCATAACGCATAACGCATAACGCATAACGCATAACGCATAACGCATAACGCATAACGCATAACGCATAACGCATAACGCATAACGCATAACGCATAACGCATAACGCATAACGCATAACGCATAACGCATAACGCATAACGCATAACGCATAACGCATAACGCATAACGCATAACGCATAACGCATAACGCATAACGCATAACGCATAACGCATAACGCATAACGCATAACGCATAACGCATAACGCATAACGCATAACGCATAACGCATAACGCATAACGCATAACGCATAACGCATAACGCATAACGCATAACGCATAACGCATAACGCATAACGCATAACGCATAACGCATAACGCATAACGCATAACGCATAACGCATAACGCATAACGCATAACGCATAACGCATAACGCATAACGCATATGGCATAACGCATAATGCAAAAGTCATAACGCATAACGCATAAGGCATAACGCATAATGCAAAAGTCATAACGCATAACGCATAACGCATAACGCATAACGCATAACGCATAACGCATAACGCATAACGCATAACGCATAACGCATAACGCATAACGCATAACGCATAACGCATAACGCATAACGCATTACGCATAACGCATAACGCATAACGCATAACGCATAACGCATAAGGCATAAGCATAACGCATAACGCATAACGCATAACGCATAACGCATAACGCATAACGCATAACGCATAACGCATAACGCGTAACGCAAAACTCATAACGCATAGCCCATAACGCATAACGCATAACGCATAACGCATAACGCATAACGCATAACGCATAACGCATAACGCATAACGCATAACGCATAACGCATAACGCATAACGCATAACGCATAACGCATAACGCATAACGCATAACGCATAACGCATAACGCATAACGCATAACGCATAACGCATAACGCATAACGCATAACGCATAACGCATAACGCATAACGCATAACGCATAACGCATAACGCATAACGCATAACGCATAACGCATAACGCATAACGCATAACGCATAACGCATAACGCATAACGCATAACGCATAACGCATAACGCATAACGCATAACGCATAACGCATAACGCATAGCGCATAACGCATAACGCATAACGCATAATGCATAACGCATAACGCATAACGCATAACGCATAACGCATAACGCATAACGCATAACGCATAACGCATAACGCATAACGCATAACGCATAACGCATAACGCATAACGCATAACGCATAACGCATAACGCATAACGCATAACGCATAACGCATAACGCATAACGCATATCGCATAACGCATAACGCATAACGCATAACGCATAACGCATAACGCATAACGCATAACGCATAACGCATAACGCATAACGCATGACGCACAACGCATAACGCATAACGCATAACGCATAACGCATAACGCATAACGCATAACGCATAACGCATAACGCATAACGCATAACGCATTACGCATAACGCATAACGCATAACGCATAACGCATAACGCATAACGCATAAGGCATAAGCATAACGCATAACGCATAACGCATAACGCATAACGCATAACGCATAACGCATAACGCATAACGCATAACGCATAACGCATAACGCATAACGCATAACGCATAACGCATAACGCATAACGCATAACGCATAACGCATAACGCATAACGCATAACGCATAACGCATAACGCATAACGCATAACGCATAACGCATAACGCATAACGCATAACGCATAACGCATAACGCATAACGCATAACGCATAACGCATAACGCATAACGCATAACGCATAACGCATAACGCATAACGCATAACGCATAACGCATAACGCATAACGCATAACGCATAACGCATAACGCATAACGCATAACGCATAACGCATAACGCATAACGCATAACGCATAACGCATAACGCTTAACGCATAACGCATAACGCATAATCCATAACGGATAACGCATAACCCATAACGCTTAACGCAAAGCCGATAACGCATAACGCATTACGCATTACGCATTACCCATGACGTATAACGCATAACGCATAACGCATAACGCATAACGCATAACGCATAACGCATAACGCATAATGCAAAAGTCATAACGCATAACGCATAACGCATAACGCATAACGCATAACGCATAACGCATAACGCATAACGCATTACGCATAACGCATAACGCATAACGCATAACGCATAAGGCATAAGCATAACGCATAACGCATAACGCATAACGCATAACGCATAACGCATAACGCATAACGCGTAACGCAAAACTCATAACGCATAACGCATAACGCATAACGCATAACGCATAACGCATAACGCATAACGCATGACGCATAACGCATAACGCATAACGCATGACGCACAACGCATAACGCACAACGCATAACGCATAACGCATAACGCATAACGCATAACGCATAACGCATAACGCATAACGCATAACGCATAACGCATAACGCATAACGCATAACGCATAACGCATAACGCATAACGCATAACGCATAACGCATAACGCATAACGCATAACGCATAACGCATAACGCATAACGCATAACGCATAACGCATAACGCATAACGCATAACGCATAACGCATGACGCACAACGCATAACGCATAACGCATAACGCATAACGCATAACGCATAAGCATAACGCATAACGCATAACGCATAACGCATAACGCATAACGCATAACGCATAAGCATAACGCATAACGCATAACGCATAACGCATAACGCATAACGCATAACGCATAACGCATAACGCATAACGCATAACGCATAACGCATAACGCATAACGCATAACGCATAACGCATAACGCATAACGCATAACGCATAACGCATAACGCATAACGCATAACGCATAACGCATAACGCATAACGCATAACGCATAACGCATAACGCATAACGCATAACGCATAACGCATAACGCATACCGCATAACGCATAACGCATAACGCATAACGCATAACGCATAACGCATAACGCATAACGCATAACGCATAACGCATAACGCATAACGCATTACGCATAACGCATAACGCATAACGCATAACGCATAACGCATAAGGCATAAGCATAACGCATAACGCATAACGCATAACGCATAACGCATAACGCATAACGCATAACGCATAACGCATAACGCATAACGCGTAACGCAAAACTCATAACGCATAGCCCATAACGCATAACGCATAACGCATAACGCATAACGCATAACGCATAACGCATAACGCATAACGCATAACGCATAACGCATAACGCATAACGCATAACGCATAACGCATAACGCATAACGCATAACGCATAACGCATAACGCATAACGCATAACGCATAACGCATAACGCATAACGCATAACGCATAACGCATAACGCATAACGCATAACGCATAACGCATAACGCATAACGCATAACGCATAACGCATAACGCATAACGCATAACGCATAACGCATAACGCATAACGCATAACGCATAACGCATAACGCATAACGCATAACGCATAACGCATAACGCATAACGCATAACGCATAACGCATAACGCATAGCGCATAACGCATAACGCATAACGCATAATGCATAACGCATAACGCATAACGCATAACGCATAACGCATAACGCATAACGCATAACGCATAAGGCATAAGCATAACGCATAACGCATAACGCATAACGCATAACGCATAACGCATAACGCATAACGCGTAACGCGTAACGCAAAACTCATAACGCATAACGCATAACGCATAACGCATAACGCATAACGCATAACGCATAACGCATAACGCATAACGCATAATGCAAAAGTCATAACGCATATGGCATAACGCATAACGCATTACGCATAACGCATAACGCATAACGCATAACGCATAACGCATAACGCATAAGGCATAAGCATAACGCATAACGCATAACGCATAACGCATAACGCATAACGCATAACGCATAACGCATAACGCATAACGCATAACGCATAACGCATAACGCATAACGCATAACGCATAACGCATAACGCATAACGCATAACGCATAACGCATAACGCATAACGCATAACGCATAACGCATAACGCATAACGCATAACGTATAAACCATAAGGCATAACGCATAGCCCATAACGCATAACGCATAACGCATAATGCAAAAGTCATAACGCATAACGCATATGGCATAACGCATAACGCATTACGCATAACGCATAACGCATAACGCATAAGGCATAAGCATAACGCATAACGCATAACGCATAACGCATAACGCATAACGCATAACGCATAACGCATAACGCATAACGCATAACGCATAATGCAAAAGTCATAACGCATAACGCATATGGCATAACGCATAACGCATTACGCATAACGCATAACGCATAACGCATAAGGCATAAGCATAACGCATAACGCATAACGCATAACGCATAACGCATAACGCATAACGCATAACGCATAACGCATAACGCATAACGCATAACGCATAACGCATAACGCATAACGCATAACGCATAACGCATAACGCATAACGCATAACGCATAACGCATAACGCATAACGCATAACGCATAACGCATAACGCATAACGCATAACGCATAACGCATAACGCATAACGCATAACGCATAACGCATAACGCATAACGCGTAACGCAAAACTCATAACGCATAGCCCATAACGCATAACGCATAACGCATAACGCATGACGCATAACGCATAACGCATAACGCATAACGCATAACGCATAACGCATAACGCATAATGCAAAAGTCATAACGCATAACGCATAACGCATAACGCATAACGCATAACGCATAACGCATAACGCATAACGCATAACGCATAACGCATAACGCATAACGCATAACGCATAACGCATAACGCATAACGCATAACGCATAACGCATAACGCATAACGCATAACGCATAACGCATAACGCATAACGCATAACGCATAACGCATAACGCATAACGCATAACGCATAACGCATAACGCATAACGCATAACGCATAACGCATAACGCATAACGCATAACGCATAACGCATAACGCATAACGCATAACGCATAACGCATAACGCATAACGCATAACGCATAACGCATAACGCATAACGCATAACGCATAACGCATAACGCATAACGCATAACGCATAACGCATAACGCATAACGCATAACGTATAAACCATAAGGCATAACGCATAGCCCATAACGCATAACGCATAACGCATAATGCAAAAGTCATAACGCATAACGCATATGGCATAACGCATAACGCATTACGCATAACGCATAACGCGTAACGCATAACGCATAAGGCATAAGCATAACGCATAACGCATAACGCATAACGCATAACGCATAACGCATAACGCATAACGCATAACGCATAACGCATAACGCATAACGCATAACGCATAACGCATAACGCATAACGCATAACGCATAACGCATAACGCATAACGCATAATGCAAAAGTCATAACGCATAACGCATAACGCATAACGCATAACGCATAACGCATAACGCATAACGCATAACGCATAACGCATAACGCATAACGCATAACGCATAACGCATAACGCATAACGCATAACGCATAACGCATAACGCATAACGCATAACGCATAACGCATAACGCATAACGCATAACGCATAACGCATAACGCATAACGCATAACGCATAACGCATAACGCATAACGCATAACGCATAACGCATAACGCATAGCGCATAACGCATAACGCATAACGCATAACGCGTAACGCAAAACTCATAACGCATAGCCCATAACGCATAACGCATAACGCATAACGCATAACGCATAACGCATAACGCATAACGCATAACGCATAACGCATAACGCATAACGCATAACGCATAACGCATAACGCATAACGCATAACGCATAACGCATAACGCATAACGCATAACGCATAACGCATAACGCATAACGCATAACGCATAACGCATAACGCATAACGCATAACGCATAACGCATAACGCATAACGCATAACGCATAACGCATAACGCATAACGCATAACGCATAACGCATAACGCATAACGCATAACGCATAACGCATAACGCATAACGCATAACGCATAACGCATAACGCATAACGCATAACGCATAACGCATAACGCATAACGCATAACGCATAACGCATAACGCATAACGCATAACGCATAACGCATAACGCATAACGCATAACGCATAACGCATAACGCATAACGCATAACGCATAACGCATAACGCATAACGCATAACGCATAACGCATAACGCATAACGCATAACGCATAACGTATAAACCATAAGGCATAACGCATAGCCCATAACGCATAACGCATAACGCATAATGCAAAAGTCATAACGCATAACGCATATGGCATAACGCATAACGCATTACGCATAACGCATAACGCGTAACGCATAACGCATAAGGCATAAGCATAACGCATAACGCATAACGCATAACGCATAACGCATAACGCATAACGCATAACGCATAACGCATAACGCATAACGCATAACGCATAACGCATAACGCATAACGCATAACGCATAACGCATAACGCATAACGCATAACGCATAACGCATAACGCATAACGCATAACGCATAATGCAAAAGTCATAACGCATAACGCATAACGCATAACGCATAACGCATAACGCATAACGCATAACGCATAACGCATAACGCATAACGCATAACGCATAACGCATAACGCATAACGCATAACGCATAACGCATAACGCATAACGCATAACGCATAACGCATAACGCATAACGCATAACGCATAACGCATAACGCATAACGCATAACGCATAACGCATAACGCATAACGCATAACGCATAACGCATAACGCATAACGCATAACGCATAACGCATAGCGCATAACGCATAACGCATAACGCATAACGCATAACGCATAACGCATAACGCATAACGCATAACGCATAACGCATAACGCATAACGCATAACGCATAACGCATAACGCATAACGCATAACGAATAACGCATAACGCATAACGCATAACGCATAACGCATAACGCATAACGCATAACGCATAACGCATAACGCATAACGCATAACGCATAACGCATTAAGTATAACGCATAACGCATAACGCATAACGCATAACGCATAACGCATAACGCATAACGCATAACGCATAACGCATACCGCATAACGCATAACCCATAACGCATAACGCATAAAGTATAGCCCATAACGCATAACACATAGCGCATATCGCATAACGCATATTGCAAAACTCATAACGCATAATGCATAACGCATAACGCATAACGCATAACGCATAACGCATAACGCATAACGCATAACGCATAACGCATAACGCATAACGCATAACGCATAACGCATAACGCATAACGCATAACGCATAACGCATAACGCATAACGCATAACGCATAACGCATAACGCATAACGCATAACGCATAACGCATAACGCATAACGCATAACGCATAACGCATAACGCATAACGCATAACGCATAACGCATAACGCAAAACGCATAACGCATAACGCATAACGCATAACGCATAACGCATAACGCATAACGCATAACGCATAACGCATAACGCATAACGCATAACGCATAACGCATAACGCATAACGCATAACGCATAACGCAAAAGTCATAACGCATATGGCATAACGCATAACGCATTACGCATAACGCATAACGCATAACGCATAACGCATAACGCATAAGGCATAAGCATAACGCATAACGCATAACGCATAACGCATAACGCATAACGCATAACGCATAACGCATAACGCATAACGCATAACGAATAACGCATAACGCATAACGCATAACGCATAACGCATAACGCATAACGCATAACGCATAACGCATAACGCATACCGCATAACGCATAACGTATAAACCATAAGGCATAACGCATAGCCCATAACGCATAACGCATAACGCATAATGCAAAAGTCATAACGCATAACGCATATGGCATAACGCATAACGCATTACGCATAACGCATAACGCATAACGCATAAGGCATAAGCATAACGCATAACGCATAACGCATAACGCATAACGCATAACGCATAACGCATAACGCATAATGCAAAAGTCATAACGCATAACGCATATGGCATAACGCATAACGCATTACGCATAACGCATAACGCATAACGCATAAGGCATAAGCATAACGCATAACGCATAACGCATAACGCATAACGCATAACGCATAACGCATAACGCATAACGCATAACGCATAACGCATAACGCATAACGCATAACGCATAACGCATAACGCATAACGCATAACGCATAACGCATAACGCATAACGCATAACGCATAACGCGTAACGCAAAACTCATAACGCATAGCCCATAACGCATAACGCATAACGCATAACGCATAACGCATAACGCATAACGCATAACGCATAACGCATAACGCATAATGCAAAAGTCATAACGCATAACGCATAACGCATAACGCATAACGCATAACGCATAACGCATAACGCATAACGCATAACGCATAACGCATAACGCATAACGCATAACGCATAACGCATAACGCATAACGCATAACGCATAACGCATAACGCATAACGCATAACGCATAACGCATAACGCATAACGCATAACGCATAACGCATAACGCATAACGCATAACGCATAACGCATAACGCATAACGCATAACGCATAACGCATAACGTATAAACCATAAGGCATAACGCATAGCCCATAACGCATAACGCATAACGCATAATGCAAAAGTCATAACGCATAACGCATAACGCATATGGCATAACGCATAACGCATTACGCATAACGCATAACGCATAACGCATAACGCATAAGGCATAAGCATAACGCATAACGCATAACGCATAACGCATAACGCATAACGCGTAACGCGTAACGCAAAACTCATAACGCATAACGCATAACGCATAACGCATAACGCATAACGCATAACGCATAACGCATAATGCAAAAGTCATAACGCATAACGCATATGGCATAACGCATAACGCATTACGCATAACGCATAACGCATAACGCATAACGCATAAGGCATAAGCATAACGCATAACGCATAACGCATAACGCATAACGCATAACGCATAACGCATAACGTATAAACCATAAGGCATAACGCATAGCCCATAACGCATAACGCATAACGCATAATGCAAAAGTCATAACGCATAACGCATATGGCATAACGCATAACGCATTACGCATAACGCATAACGCATAACGCATAACGCATAACGCATAACGTATAAACCATAAGGCATAACGCATAGCCCATAACGCATAACGCATAATGCAAAAGTCATAACGCATAACGCATTACGCATAACGCATAACGCATAACGCATAACGCATAACGCATAAGGCATAAGCATAACGCATAACGCATTACGCATAACGCATAACGCATAACGCATAACGCATAACGCATAACGCATAAGGCATAAGCATAACGCATAACGCATAACGCATAACGCATAACGCATAACGCATAACGCATAACGCATAACGCATAACGCATAATGCAAAAGTCATAACGCATAACGCATATGGCATAACGCATAACGCATTACGCATAACGCATAACGCATAACGCATAAGGCATAAGCATAACGCATAACGCATAACGCATAACGCATAACGCATAACGCATAACGCATAACGCATAACGCATAACGCATAACGCATAACGCATAACGCATAACGCATAACGCATAACGCATAACGCATAACGCATAACGCATAACGCATAACGCATAACGCATAACGCATAACGCATAACGCATAACGCATAACGCGTAACGCAAAACTCATAACGCATAGCCCATAACGCATAACGCATAAGGCATAAGCATAACGCATAACGCATAACGCATAACGCATAACGCATAACGCATAACGCATAACGCATAACGCATAACGCATAACGCATAACGCATAACGCATAACGCATAACGCATAACGCATAACGCATAACGCATAACGCATAACGCATAACGCATAACGCATAACGCATAACGCATAACGCATAACGCATAACGCATAACGCATAACGCATAACGCATAACGCATAACGCATAACGCATAACGCATAACGCATAACGTATAAACCATAAGGCATAACGCATAGCCCATAACGCATAACGCATAACGCATAATGCAAAAGTCATAACGCATAACGCATAACGCATATGGCATAACGCATAACGCATTACGCATAACGCATAACGCATAACGCATAACGCATAAGGCATAAGCATAACGCATAACGCATAACGCATAACGCATAACGCGTAACGCGTAACGCAAAACTCATAACGCATAACGCATAACGCATAACGCATAACGCATAACGCATAACGCATAACGCATAATGCAAAAGTCATAACGCATAACGCATATGGCATAACGCATAACGCATTACGCATAACGCATAACGCATAACGCATAACGCATAACGCATAAGGCATAAGCATAACGCATAACGCATAACGCATAACGCATAACGCATAACGCATAACGCATAACGCATAACGCATAACGCATAACGTATAAACCATAAGGCATAACGCATAGCCCATAACGCATAACGCATAACGCATAATGCAAAAGTCATAACGCATAACGCATATGGCATAACGCATAACGCATTACGCATAACGCATAACGCATAACGCATAACGCATAACGCATAACGTATAAACCATAAGGCATAACGCATAGCCCATAACGCATAACGCATAATGCAAAAGTCATAACGCATAACGCATTACGCATAACGCATAACGCATAACGCATAACGCATAAGGCATAAGCATAACGCATAACGCATTACGCATAACGCATAACGCATAACGCATAACGCATAACGCATAACGCATAAGGCATAAGCATAACGCATAACGCATAACGCATAACGCATAACGCATAACGCATAACGCATAACGCATAATGCAAAAGTCATAACGCATAACGCATATGGCATAACGCATAACGCATTACGCATAACGCATAACGCATAACGCATAAGGCATAAGCATAACGCATAACGCATAACGCATAACGCATAACGCATAACGCATAACGCATAACGCATAACGCATAACGCATAACGCATAACGCATAACGCATAACGCATAACGCATAACGCATAACGCATAACGCATAACGCATAACGCATAACGCATAACGCATAACGCATAACGCATAACGCATAACGCATAACGCATAACGCATAACGCATAACGCATAACGCATAACGCATAACGCATAACGCATAACGCATAACGCATAACGCATAACGCATAACGCATAACGCATAACGCATAACGCATAACGCATAACGCATAACGCATAACGCATAACGCATAACGCATAACGCATAACGCATAACGCATAACGCATAACGCATAACGCATAACGCATAACGCATAACGCATAACGCATAACGCATAACGCATAACGCATAACGTATAAACCATAAGGCATAACGCATAGCCCATAACGCATAACGCATAACGCATAATGCAAAAGTCATAACGCATAACGCATAACGCATATGGCATAACGCATAACGCATTACGCATAACGCATAACGCATAACGCATAACGCATAACGCATAAGGCATAAGCATAACGCATAACGCATAACGCATAACGCATAACGCATAACGCATAACGCGTAACGCGTAACGCAAAACTCATAACGCATAACGCATAACGCATAACGCATAACGCATAACGCATAACGCATAATGCAAAAGTCATAACGCATAACGCATATGGCATAACGCATAACGCATTACGCATAACGCATAACGCATAACGCATAACGCATAAGGCATAAGCATAACGCATAACGCATAACGCATAACGCATAACGCATAACGCATAACGCATAATGCATAACGCATAACGCATAACGCATAACGCATAACGCATAACGCATAACGCATAACGTATAAACCATAAGGCATAACGCATAGCCCATAACGCATAACGCATAACGCATAATGCAAAAGTCATAACGCATAACGCATATGGCATAACGCATAACGCATTACGCATAACGCATAACGCATAACGCATAACGCTTAACGCATAACGTATAAACCATAAGGCATAACGCATAGCCCATAACGCATAACGCATAATGCAAAAGTCATAACGCATAACGCATTACGCATAACGCATAACGCATAACGCATAACGCATAAGGCATAAGCATAACGCATAACGCATTACGCATAACGCATAACGCATAACGCATAACGCATAACGCATAACGCATAACGCATAAGGCATAAGCATAACGCATAACGCATAACGCATAACGCATAACGCATAACGCATAACGCATAACGCATAACGCATAACGCATAACGCATAACGCATAACGCATAACGCATAACGCATAACGCATAACGCATAACGCATAACGCATAACGCATAACGCATAACGCATAACGCATAATGCAAAAGTCATAACGCATAACGCATAGCCCATAACGCATAACGCATAATGCAAAAGTCATAACGCATAACGCATATGGCATAACGCATAACGCATTACGCATAACGCATAACGCATAACGCATAACGCATAACGCATAACGCATAACGCATAACGCATAACGCATAACGCATAACGCATAACGCATAACGCATAACGCATAACGCATAACGCATAACGCATAACGCATAACGCATAATGCAAAAGTCATAACGCATAACGCATAACGCATAACGCATAACGCATAACGCATTACGCATAACGCATAACGCATAACGCATAACGCATAACGCATAAGGCATAAGCATAACGCATAACGCATAACGCATAACGCATAACGCATAACGCATAACGCGTAACGCGTAACGCAAAACTCATAACGCATAACGCATAACGCATAACGCATAATGCAAAAGTCATAACGCATAACGCATATGGCATAACGCATAACGCATTACGCATAACGCATAACGCATAACGCATAACGCATAACGCATAAGGCATAAGCATAACGCATAACGCATAACGCATAACGCATAACGCATAACGCATAACGCATAACGCATAACGCATAACGCATAACGCATAACGCATAACGCATAACGTATAAACCATAAGGCATAACGCATAGCCCATAACGCATAACGCATAACGCATAATGCAAAAGTCATAACGCATAACGCATATGGCATAACGCATAACGCATTACGCATAACGCATAACGCATAACGCATAACGCATAACGCATAACGCATAACGCATAACGCATAACGCATAACGCATAACGCATAACGCATAACGCATAACGCATAACGCATAACGCATAACGCATAACGCATAACGCATAACGCATAACGCATAACGCATAACGCATAACGCATAACGCATAACGCATAACGCATAACGCATAACGCATAACGCATAACGCATAACGTATAAACCATAAGGCATAACGCATAGCCCATAACGCATAACGCATAACGCATAATGCAAAAGTCATAACGCATAACGCATAACGCATATGGCATAACGCATAACGCATTACGCATAACGCATAACGCATAACGCATAACGCATAAGGCATAAGCATAACGCATAACGCATAACGCATAACGCATAACGCATAACGCATAACGCGTAACGCGTAACGCAAAACTCATAACGCATAACGCATAACGCATAACGCATAACGCATAACGCATAACGCATAACGCATAATGCAAAAGTCATAACGCATAACGCATATGGCATAACGCATAACGCATTACGCATAACGCATAACGCATAACGCATAACGCATAACGCATAACGCATAACGCATAACGCATAACGCATAACGCATAACGCATAACGCATAACGCATAACGCATAACGCATAACGCATAACGCATAACGCATAACGCATAACGCATAACGTATAAACCATAAGGCATAACGCATAGCCCATAACGCATAACGCATAACGCATAATGCAAAAGTCATAACGCATAACGCATAGCCCATAACGCATAACGCATAATGCAAAAGTCATAACGCATAACGCATATGGCATAACGCATAACGCATTACGCATAACGCATAACGCATAACGCATAACGCATAACGCATAACGCATAACGCATAACGCATAACGCATAACGCATAACGCATAACGCATAACGCATAACGCATAACGCATAACGCATAACGCATAACGCATAACGCATAACGCATAATGCAAAAGTCATAACGCATAACGCATAACGCATAACGCATAACGCATAACGCATTACGCATAACGCATAACGCATAACGCATAACGCATAACGCATAAGGCATAAGCATAACGCATAACGCATAACGCATAACGCATGACGCATAACGCATAACGCGTAACGCGTAACGCAAAACTCATAACGCATAACGCATAACGCATAACGCATAATGCAAAAGTCATAACGCATAACGCATATGGCATAACGCATAACGCATTACGCATAACGCATAACGCATAACGCATAACGCATAAGGCATAAGCATAACGCATAACGCATAACGCATAACGCATAACGCATAACGCATAACGCATAACGCATAACGCATAACGCATAACGCATAACGCATAACGCATAACGCATAACGCATAACGCATAACGTATAAACCATAAGGCATAACGCATAGCCCATAACGCATAACGCATAACGCAAAAGTCATAACGCATAACGCATATGGCATAACGCATAACGCATAACGCATAACGCATAACGCATAACGCATAACGCATAACGCATAACGCATAACGCATAACGTATAAACCATAAGGCATAACGCATAACGCATATTGCAAAACTCATAACGCATAATGCATAACGCATAACGCATAACGCATAACGCATTACGTATAACGCATAACGCATAACGCATAACGCATAACGCATAACGCATAACGCATAACGCATAACGCATAACGCATAACGCATAACGCATAACGCATAACGCATAACGCATAACGCATAACGCATAACGCATAACGCATAACGCATAACGCATAACGCATAACGCATAACGCATAACGCATAACGCATAACGCATAACGCATAACGCATAACGCATAACGCATAACGCATAACGCATGACGCATAACGCATAACGCATAACGCATAACGCATAACGCATAACGCATAACGCATAACGCATAACGCATAACGCATAACGCATAACGCATAACGCATAACGCATAACGCATAACGCATAACGCATAACGCATAACGCATAGCCCATAACGCATGACGCATAACGCGTAAACCATAGCCCATAACCCATAACACATAGCGCATATCGCATAACGCATAATTCAAAACTCATAACGCATAACGCATAACGCATAACGCATAACGCATAACGCATAACGCATAACGCATAACGCATAACGCATAACGCATAACGCATAACGCATAACGCATAACGCATAACGCATAACGCATAACGCATAACGCATAACGAATAACGCATAACGCATAACGCATAACGCATAACGCATAACGCATAACGCATAACGCATAACGCATAACGCATAACGCATAACGCATAACGCATAACGCATAACGCATAACGCATAACGCATAACGCATAACGCATAACGCATAACGCATAACGCATAACGCATAACGCATAACGCATAACGCATAACGCATAACGCATAACGCATAACGCATAACGCATAACGCATAACGCATAACGCATAACGCATAACGCATAACGCATAACGCATAACGCATAACGCATAACGCATAACGCATAACGCATAACGCATAACGCATAACCCATAACGCATAACGCATAAAGTATAGCCCATAACGCATAACACATAGCGCATATCGCATAACGCATATTGCAAAACTCATAACGCATAATGCATAACGCATAACGCATAACGCATAACGCATTACGTATAACGCATAACGCATAACGCATAACGCATAACGCATAACGCATAACGCATAACGCATAACGCATAACGCATAACGCATAACGCATAACGCATAACGCATAACGCATAACGCATAACGCATAACGCATAACGCATAACGCATAACGCATAACGCATAACGCATAACGCATAACGCATAACGCATACCGCATAACGCATAACCCATAACGCATAACGCATAAAGTATAGCCCATAACGCATAACACATAGCGCATATCGCATAACGCATATTCCAAAACTCATAACGCATAATGCATAACGCATAACGCATAACGCATAACGCATAACGCATAACGCATAACGCATAACGCATAACGCATAACGCATAACGCATAACGCATAACGCATAACGCATAACGCATTACGTATAACGCATAACGCATAACGCATAACGCATAACGCATAACGCATAACGCATAACGCATAACGCATAACGCATAACGCATGACGCATAACGCATAACGCATAACGCATAACGCATAACGCATAACGCATAACGCATAACGCATAACGCATAACGCATAACGCATAACGCATAACGCATAACGCATAACGCATAACGCGTAACGCGTAACGCAAAACTCATAACGCATAACGCATAACGCATAACGCATAACGCATAACGCATAACGCATAATGCAAAAGTCATAACGCATAACGCATATGGCATAACGCATAACGCATTACGCATAACGCATAACGCATAACGCATAACGCATAAGGCATAAGCATAACGCATAACGCATAACGCATAACGCATAACGCATAACGCATAACGCATAACGCATAACGCATAACGCATAACGCATAACGCATAACGCATAACGCATAACGCATAACGTATAAACCATAAGGCATAACGCATAGCCCATAACGCATAACGCATAACGCATAATGCAAAAGTCATAACGCATAACGCATATGGCATAACGCATAACGCATTACGCATAACGCATAACGCATAACGCATAACGCTTAACGCATAACGTATAAACCATAAGGCATAACGCATAGCCCATAACGCATAACGCATAATGCAAAAGTCATAACGCATAACGCATTACGCATAACGCATAACGCATAACGCATAACGCATAAGGCATAAGCATAACGCATAACGCATTACGCATAACGCATAACGCATAACGCATAACGCATAACGCATAACGCATAACGCATAAGGCATAAGCATAACGCATAACGCATAACGCATAACGCATAACGCATAACGCATAACGCATAACGCATAACGCATAACGCATAACGCATAACGCATAACGCATAACGCATAACGCATAACGCATAACGCATAACGCATAACGCATAACGCATAACGCATAATGCAAAAGTCATAACGCATAACGCATAGCCCATAACGCATAACGCATAATGCAAAAGTCATAACGCATAACGCATATGGCATAACGCATAACGCATTACGCATAACGCATAACGCATAACGCATAACGCATAACGCATAACGCATAACGCATAACGCATAACGCATAACGCATAACGCATAACGCATAACGCATAACGCATAACGCATAACGCATAACGCATAATGCAAAAGTCATAACGCATAACGCATAACGCATAACGCATAACGCATAACGCATTACGCATAACGCATAACGCATAACGCATAACGCATAACGCATAAGGCATAAGCATAACGCATAACGCATAACGCATAACGCATAACGCATAACGCATAACGCGTAACGCGTAACGCAAAACTCATAACGCATAACGCATAACGCATAACGCATAATGCAAAAGTCATAACGCATAACGCATATGGCATAACGCATAACGCATTACGCATAACGCATAACGCATAACGCATAACGCATAACGCATAAGGCATAAGCATAACGCATAACGCATAACGCATAACGCATAACGCATAACGCATAACGCATAACGCATAACGCATAACGCATAACGCATAACGCATAACGCATAACGTATAAACCATAAGGCATAACGCATAGCCCATAACGCATAACGCATAACGCATAATGCAAAAGTCATAACGCATAACGCATATGGCATAACGCATAACGCATTACGCATAACGCATAACGCATAACGCATAACGCATAACGCATAACGCATAACGCATAACGCATAACGCATAACGCATAACGCATAACGCATAACGCATAACGCATAACGCATAACGCATAACGCATAACGCATAACGCATAACGCATAACGCATAACGCATAACGCATAACGCATAACGCATAACGCATAACGCATAACGCATAACGCATAACGCATAACGTATAAACCATAAGGCATAACGCATAGCCCATAACGCATAACGCATAACGCATAATGCAAAAGTCATAACGCATAACGCATAACGCATATGGCATAACGCATAACGCATTACGCATAACGCATAACGCATAACGCATAACGCATAAGGCATAAGCATAACGCATAACGCATAACGCATAACGCATAACGCATAACGCATAACGCGTAACGCGTAACGCAAAACTCATAACGCATAACGCATAACGCATAACGCATAACGCATAACGCATAACGCATAACGCATAATGCAAAAGTCATAACGCATAACGCATATGGCATAACGCATAACGCATTACGCATAACGCATAACGCATAACGCATAACGCATAACGCATAACGCATAACGCATAACGCATAACGCATAACGCATAACGCATAACGCATAACGCATAACGCATAACGCATAACGCATAACGCATAACGCATAACGCATAACGCATAACGTATAAACCATAAGGCATAACGCATAGCCCATAACGCATAACGCATAACGCATAATGCAAAAGTCATAACGCATAACGCATAGCCCATAACGCATAACGCATAATGCAAAAGTCATAACGCATAACGCATATGGCATAACGCATAACGCATTACGCATAACGCATAACGCATAACGCATAACGCATAACGCATAACGCATAACGCATAACGCATAACGCATAACGCATAACGCATAACGCATAACGCATAACGCATAACGCATAACGCATAACGCATAACGCATAACGCATAACGCATAATGCAAAAGTCATAACGCATAACGCATAACGCATAACGCATAACGCATAACGCATTACGCATAACGCATAACGCATAACGCATAACGCATAACGCATAAGGCATAAGCATAACGCATAACGCATAACGCATAACGCATGACGCATAACGCATAACGCGTAACGCGTAACGCAAAACTCATAACGCATAACGCATAACGCATAACGCATAATGCAAAAGTCATAACGCATAACGCATATGGCATAACGCATAACGCATTACGCATAACGCATAACGCATAACGCATAACGCATAAGGCATAAGCATAACGCATAACGCATAACGCATAACGCATAACGCATAACGCATAACGCATAACGCATAACGCATAACGCATAACGCATAACGCATAACGCATAACGCATAACGCATAACGCATAACGTATAAACCATAAGGCATAACGCATAGCCCATAACGCATAACGCATAACGCAAAAGTCATAACGCATAACGCATATGGCATAACGCATAACGCATAACGCATAACGCATAACGCATAACGCATAACGCATAACGCATAACGCATAACGTATAAACCATAAGGCATAACGCATAACGCATATTGCAAAACTCATAACGCATAATGCATAACGCATAACGCATAACGCATAACGCATTACGTATAACGCATAACGCATAACGCATAACGCATAACGCATAACGCATAACGCATAACGCATAACGCATAACGCATAACGCATAACGCATAACGCATAACGCATAACGCATAACGCATAACGCATAACGCATAACGCATAACGCATAACGCATAACGCATAACGCATAACGCATAACGCATAACGCATAACGCATAACGCATAACGCATAACGCATAACGCATAACGCATAACGCATGACGCATAACGCATAACGCATAACGCATAACGCATAACGCATAACGCATAACGCATAACGCATAACGCATAACGCATAACGCATAACGCATAACGCATAACGCATAACGCATAACGCATAACGCATAACGCATAACGCATAGCCCATAACGCATGACGCATAACGCGTAAACCATAGCCCATAACCCATAACACATAGCGCATATCGCATAACGCATAATTCAAAACTCATAACGCATAACGCATAACGCATAACGCATAACGCATAACGCATAACGCATAACGCATAACGCATAACGCATAACGCATAACGCATAACGCATAACGCATAACGCATAACGCATAACGCATAACGCATAACGCATAACGAATAACGCATAACGCATAACGCATAACGCATAACGCATAACGCATAACGCATAACGCATAACGCATAACGCATAACGCATAACGCATAACGCATAACGCATAACGCATAACGCATAACGCATAACGCATAACGCATAACGCATAACGCATAACGCATAACGCATAACGCATAACGCATAACGCATAACGCATAACGCATAACGCATAACGCATAACGCATAACGCATAACGCATAACGCATAACGCATAACGCATAACGCATAACGCATAACGCATAACGCATAACGCATAACGCATAACGCATAACGCATAACCCATAACGCATAACGCATAAAGTATAGCCCATAACGCATAACACATAGCGCATATCGCATAACGCATATTGCAAAACTCATAACGCATAATGCATAACGCATAACGCATAACGCATAACGCATTACGTATAACGCATAACGCATAACGCATAACGCATAACGCATAACGCATAACGCATAACGCATAACGCATAACGCATAACGCATAACGCATAACGCATAACGCATAACGCATAACGCATAACGCATAACGCATAACGCATAACGCATAACGCATAACGCATAACGCATAACGCATAACGCATAACGCATACCGCATAACGCATAACCCATAACGCATAACGCATAAAGTATAGCCCATAACGCATAACACATAGCGCATATCGCATAACGCATATTCCAAAACTCATAACGCATAATGCATAACGCATAACGCATAACGCATAACGCATAACGCATAACGCATAACGCATAACGCATAACGCATAACGCATAACGCATAACGCATAACGCATAACGCATAACGCATTACGTATAACGCATAACGCATAACGCATAACGCATAACGCATAACGCATAACGCATAACGCATAACGCATAACGCATAACGCATGACGCATAACGCATAACGCATAACGCATAACGCATAACGCATAACGCATAACGCATAACGCATAACGCATAACGCATAACGCATAACGCATATTGCAAAACTCATAACGCATAATGCATAACGCATAACGCATAACGCATTACGTATAACGCATAACGCATAACGCATAACGCATAACGCATAACGCATAACGCATAACGCATAACGCATAACGCATAACGCATAACGCATAACGCATAACGCATAACGCATAACGCATAACGCATAACGCATAACGCATAACGCATAACGCATAACGCATAACGCATAACGCATAACGCATAACGCATAACGCATAACGCATAACGCATGACGCATAACGCATAACGCATAACGCATAACGCATAACGCATAACGCATAACGCATAACGCATAACGCATAACGCATAACGCATAACGCATAACGCATAACGCATAACGCATAACGCATAACGCATAACGCATAACGCATAGCCCATAACGCATGACGCATAACGCGTAAACCATAGCCCATAACCCATAACACATAGCGCATATCGCATAACGCATAATTCAAAACTCATAACGCATAACGCATAACGCATAACGCATAACGCATAACGCATAACGCATAACGCATAACGCATAACGCATAACGCATAACGCATAACGCATAACGCATAACGCATAACGCATAACGCATAACGCATAACGCATAACGCATAACGCATAACGCATAACGCATAACGCATAACGCATAACGCATAACGCATAACGCATAACGCATAACGCATAACGCATAACGCATAACGCATAACGCATAACGCATAACGCATAACGCATAACGCATAACGCATAACGCATAACGCATAACGCATAACGCATAACGCATAACGCATAACGCATAACGCATAACGCATAACGCATAACGCATAACGCATAACGCATAACGCATAACGCATAACGCATAACGCATAACGCATAACGCATAACGCATAACGCATAACGCATAACGCATAACGCATAACGCATAACGCATAACGCATAACGCATAACGCATAACGCATAACGCATGACGCATAACGCATAACGCATAACGCATAACGCATACCGCATTACGCATAACGCATAACGCATAACGCATAACGCATAACGCATAACGCATAACGCATAACGCATAACGCATAACGCATAACGCATAACGCATAACGCATAACGCATAGCCCATAACGCATGACGCATAACGCGTAAACCATAGCCCATAACCCATAACACATAGCGCATATCGCATAACGCATAATTCAAAACTCATAACGCATAACGCATAACGCATAACGCATAACGCATAACGCATAACGCATAACGCATAACGCATAACGCATAACGCATAACGCATAACGCATAACGCATAACGCATAACGCATAACGCATAACGCATAACGCATAACGCATAACGCATAACGCATAACGCATAACGCATAACGCATAACGCATAACGCATAACGCATAACGCATAACGCATAACGCATAACGCATAACGCATAACGCATAACGCATAACGCATAACGCATAACGCATAACGCATAACGCATAACGCATAACGCATAACGCATAACGCATAACGCATAACGCATAACGCATAACGCATAACGCATAACGCATAACGCATAACGCATAACGCATAACGCATAACGCATAACGCATAACGCATAACGCATAACGCATAACGCATAACGCATAACGCATAACGCATAACTCATAACGCATAATGCATAACGCATAACGCATAACGCATAACGCATAACGCATAACGCATAACGCATAAGGCATAACGCATAACGCATAACGCATAACGCATAACCCATAACGCATAACGCATAACGCATAACGCATAAAGTATAGCCCATGACGCATAACGCATAACGCATAACGCATAACGCATAACGCATAACGCATAACGCATAACGCATAACGCATAACGCATAACGCATAACGCATAACGCATAACGCATAACGCATAACGCATAACGCATAACGCATAACGCATAACGCATAACGCATAACGCATAACGCATAACCCATAACGCATAACGCATAAAGTATAGCCCATAACGCATAACACATAGCGCATATCGCATAACGCATATTGCAAAACTCATAACGCATAATGCATAACGCATAACGCATAACGCATAACGCATTACGTATAACGCATAACGCATAACGCATAACGCATAACGCATAACGCATAACGCATAACGCATAACGCATAACGCATAACGCATAACGCATAACGCATAACGCATAACGCATAACGCATAACGCATAACGCATAACGCATAACGCATAACGCATAACGCATAACGCATAACGCATAACGCATACCGCATAACGCATAACCCATAACGCATAACGCATAAAGTATAGCCCATAACGCATAACACATAGCGCATATCGCATAACGCATATTCCAAAACTCATAACGCATAATGCATAACGCATAACGCATAACGCATAACGCATAACGCATAACGCATAACGCATAACGCATAACGCATAACGCATAACGCATAACGCATAACGCATAACGCATAACGCATAACGCATTACGTATAACGCATAACGCATAACGCATAACGCATAACGCATAACGCATAACGCATAACGCATAACGCATAACGCATGACGCATAACGCATAACGCATAACGCATAACGCATAACGCATAACGCATAACGCATAACGCATAACGCATAACGCATAACGCATAACGCATAACGCATATTGCAAAACTCATAACGCATAATGCATAACGCATAACGCATAACGCATAACGCATTACGTATAACGCATAACGCATAACGCATAACGCATAACGCATAACGCATAACGCATAACGCATAACGCATAACGCATAACGCATAACGCATAACGCATAACGCATAACGCATAACGCATAACGCATAACGCATAACGCATAACGCATAACGCATAACGCATAACGCATAACGCATAACGCATAACGCATAACGCATAACGCATGACGCATAACGCATAACGCATAACGCATAACGCATAACGCATAACGCATAACGCATAACGCATAACGCATAACGCATAACGCATAACGCATAACGCATAACGCATAACGCATAACGCATAACGCATAACGCATAACGCATAGCCCATAACGCATGACGCATAACGCGTAAACCATAGCCCATAACCCATAACACATAGCGCATATCGCATAACGCATAATTCAAAACTCATAACGCATAACGCATAACGCATAACGCATAACGCATAACGCATAACGCATAACGCATAACGCATAACGCATAACGCATAACGCATAACGCATAACGCATAACGCATAACGCATAACGCATAACGCATAACGCATAACGCATAACGCATAACGCATAACGCATAACGCATAACGCATAACGCATAACGCATAACGCATAACGCATAACGCATAACGCATAACGCATAACGCATAACGCATAACGCATAACGCATAACGCATAACGCATAACGCATAACGCATAACGCATAACGCATAACGCATAACGCATAACGCATAACGCATAACGCATAACGCATAACGCATAACGCATAACGCATAACGCATAACGCATAACGCATAACGCATAACGCATAACGCATAACGCATAACGCATAACGCATAACGCATAACGCATAACGCATAACGCATAACGCATAACGCATAACGCATAACTCATAACGCATAATGCATAACGCATAACGCATAACGCATAACGCATAACGCATAACGCATAAGGCATAACGCATAACGCATAACGCATAACCCATAACGCATAACGCATAACGCATAACGCGTAACGCATAACGCATAAAGTATAGCCCATGACGCATAACGCATAACGCATAACGCATAACGCATAACGCATAACGCATAACGCATAACGCATAACGCATAACGCATAACGCATAACGCATAACGCATAACGCATAACGCATAACGCATAACGCATAACCCATAACGCATAACGCATAAAGTATAGCCCATAACGCATAACACATAGCGCATATCGCATAACGCATATTGCAAAACTCATAACGCATAATGCATAACGCATAACGCATAACGCATAACGCATTACGTATAACGCATAACGCATAACGCATAACGCATAACGCATAACGCATAACGCATAACGCATAACGCATAACGCATAACGCATAACGCATAACGCATAACGCATAACCCATAACGCATAACGCATAACGCATAACGCATAACGCATAACGCATAACGCATAACGCATAACGCATAACGCATAACGCATAACGCATAACGCATAACGCATAACGCATAACGCATAACGCATAACGCATAACGCATAACGCATAACGCATAACGCATAACGCATAACGCATAACGCATAACGCATAACGCATAACGCATAACGCATAACGCATAACGCATAACGCATAACGCATAACGCATAACGCATAACGCATAACGCATAACGCATAACGCATAACGCATAACGCATAACGCATAACGCATAACGCATAACGCATAACGCATAACGCATAACGCATAACGCATAACGCATAACGCATAACGCATAACGCATAACGCATAACGCATAACGCATAACGCATAACGCATAACGCATAACGCATAACGCATAACGCATAACGCATAACGCATAACGCATAACGCATAACGCATAACGCATAACGCATAACTCATAACGCATAATGCATAACGCATAACGCATAACGCATAACGCATAACGCATAACGCATAACGCATAACGCATAACGCATAAGGCATAACGCATAACGCATAACGCATAACGCATAACCCATAACGCATAACGCATAACGCATAACGCGTAACGCATAACGCATAAAGTATAGCCCATGACGCATAACGCATAACGCATAACGCATAACGCATAACGCATAACGCATAACGCATAACGCATAACGCATAACGCATAACGCATAACGCATAACGCATAACGCATAACGCATAACGCATAACGCATAACCCATAACGCATAACGCATAAAGTATAGCCCATAACGCATAACACATAGCGCATATCGCATAACGCATATTGCAAAACTCATAACGCATAATGCATAACGCATAACGCATAACGCATAACGCATTACGCATAACGCATAACGCATAACGCATAACGCATAACGCATAAAGTATAGCCCATAACGCATAACCCATAACGCATAAAGTATAGCCCATAACGCATAACACATAGCGCATATCGCATAACGCATAATGCAAAACTCATAACGCATAATGCATAACGCATAATTCATAACGCATAACGCATAACGCATAACGCATAACGCATAACGCATAACGCATAACGCATAACGCATAACGCATGACGCATAACGCGTAAAGCATAGAACATAACCCATAACACATAGCGCATATCGCATAACGCATAATTCAAAACTCATAACGCATAACGCATAACGCATAACGCATAACGCATAACGCATAACGCATCGCGCATAACGCATAGCGCATAACGCATAACGCATAACGCATAACTCATAACGCATAACGCATAACGCATAACGCATAACGCATAACGCATAACGCATAACGCATAACGCATAACGCATAACGCATAACGCATAACGCATAACGCATAACGCATAACGCATAACGCATAACGCATAACGCATAACGCATAACGCATAGCCCATAACGCATGACGCATAACGCGTAAAGCATAGCCCATAACCCATAACACATAGCGCATATCGCATAACGCATAATTCAAAACTCATAACGCATAACGCATAACGCATAACGCATCGCGCATAACGCATAGCGCATAACGCATAACGCATAACGCATAACGCATAACGCATAACGCATAACGCATAACGCATAACGCATAGCCCATAACGCATGACGCATAACGCGTAACGCGTAAAGCATAGCCCATAACCCATAACACATAGCGCATATCGCATAACGCATAATTCAAAACTCATAACGCATAACGCATAACGCATAACGCATAACGCATAACGCATAACGCATAACGCATAACGCATAACGCATAACGCATAACGCATAACGCATAACGCATAACGCATAACGCATCGCGCATAACGCACAGCGCATAACGCATAACGCATAACGCATAAGGCATAAGGCATAACTCATAACGCATAATGCATAACGCATAACGCATAACGCATAACGCATAACGCATAACGCATTACGTATAACGCATAACGCATAACGCATAACGCATAACGCATAACGCATAACGCATAACGCATAACGCATAACGCATAACGCATAACGCATAACACATAACGCATAACGCATAACGCATAACGCATAACGCATAACGCATAACGCATAACGCATAA
The DNA here is from genome assembly GCF_051020765.1 of Lasioglossum baleicum. Lineage (NCBI taxonomy): Eukaryota > Metazoa > Arthropoda > Insecta > Hymenoptera > Halictidae > Lasioglossum > Lasioglossum baleicum. The sequence goes on from NW_027469184.1 coordinate 88,492, forward strand.
AGTATAGCCCATAACGCATAACCCATAACGCATAAAGTATAGCCCATAACGCATAACACATAGCGCATATCGCATAACGCATAATGCAAAACTCATAACGCATAATGCATAACGCATAATTCATAACGCATAACGCATAACGCATAACGCATAACGCATAACGCATAACGCATAACGCATAACGCATAACGCATAACGCATAACGCATAACGCATGACGCATAACGCGTAAAGCATAGAACATAACCCATAACACATAGCGCATATCGCATAACGCATAATTCAAAACTCATAACGCATAACGCATAACGCATAACGCATAACGCATAACGCATAACGCATAACGCATAACGCATAACGCATAACGCATAACGCATAACGCATAACGCATAACGCATAACGCATAACGCATAACGCATAACGCATAACGCATAACGCATAACGCATAACGCATAACGCATAACGCATAACGCATAACGCATAACGCATAACGCATAACGCATAGCCCATAACGCATGACGCATAACGCGTAAAGCATAGCCCATAACCCATAACACATAGCGCATATCGCATAACGCATAATTCAAAACTCATAACGCATAACGCATAACGCATAACGCATCGCGCATAACGCATAGCGCATAACGCATAACGCATAACGCATAACGCATAACGCATAACGCATAACGCATAACGCATAGCCCATAACGCATGACGCATAACGCGTAACGCGTAAAGCATAGCCCATAACCCATAACACATAGCGCATATCGCATAACGCATAATTCAAAACTCATAACGCATAACGCATAACGCATAACGCATAACGCATAACGCATAACGCATAACGCATAACGCATAACGCATAACGCATAACGCATAACGCATAACGCATAACGCATAACGCATAACGCATCGCGCATAACGCACAGCGCATAACGCATAACGCATAACGCATAAGGCATAAGGCATAACTCATAACGCATAATGCATAACGCATAACGCATAACGCATAACGCATAACGCATAACGCATTACGTATAACGCATAACGCATAACGCATAACGCATAACGCATAACGCATAACGCATAACGCATAACGCATAACGCATAACGCATAACGCATAACACATAACGCATAACGCATAACGCATAACGCATAACGCATAACGCATAACGCATAACGCATAAAGTATAGCCCATAACGCATAACCCATAACGCATAAAGTATAGCCCATAACGCATAACACATAGCGCATATCGCATAACGCATAATGCAAAACTCATAACGCATAATGCATAACGCATAATTCATAACGCATAACGCATAACGCATAACGCATAACGCATAACGCATAACGCATAACGCATAACGCATAACGCATAACGCATGACGCATAACGCGTAAAGCATAGAACATAACCCATAACACATAGCGCATATCGCATAACGCATAATTCAAAACTCATAACGCATAACGCATAACGCATAACGCATAACGCATAACGCATAACGCATAACGCATAACGCATAACGCATAACGCATAACGCATAACGCATAACGCATAACGCATAACGCATAACGCATAACGCATAACGCATAACGCATAACGCATAACGCATAGCCCATAACGCATGACGCATAACGCGTAAAGCATAGCCCATAACCCATAACACATAGCGCATATCGCATAACGCATAATTCAAAACTCATAACGCATAACGCATAACGCATCGCGCATAACGCATAGCGCATAACGCATAACGCATAACGCATAACGCATAACGCATAACGCATAACGCATAACGCATAGCCCATAACGCATGACGCATAACGCGTAACGCGTAAAGCATAGCCCATAACCCATAACACATAGCGCATATCGCATAACGCATAATTCAAAACTCATAACGCATAACGCATAACGCATAACGCATAACGCATAACGCATAACGCATAACGCATAACGCATAACGCATAACGCATAACGCATAACGCATAACGCATAACGCATAACGCATAACGCATAACGCATAACGCACAACGCATAACGCATAACGCATAACGCATCGCGCATAACGCACAGCGCATAACGCATAACGCATAACGCATAAGGCATAACTCATAACGCATAATGCATAACGCATAACGCATAACGCATAACGCATAACGCATAACGCATAACCCATAACGTAGAACGCATAACGCATAAAGTATAGCCCACAACGCATAACCCATAACGCATAACGCATAAAGTATAGCCCATAACGCATGACGCATAACGCGTAACGCGTAAAGCATAGCCCATAACCCATAACACATAGCGCATATCGCATAACGCATAATTCAAAACTCATAACGCATAACGCATAACGCATAATTCAAAACTCATAACGCATAACGCATAACGCATAACGCATAACGCATAACGCATACCGCATCGCGCATAACGCATAGCGCATAACGCATAACGCATAACGCATAAGGCATAACTCATAACGCATAATGCATAACACATAACGCATAACGCATAACGCATAACGCATAACGCATAACGCATAACGCATAACGCATAACGCATAACGCATAACGCATAACGCATAACGCATAACGCATAACGCATAACGCATAACGCATAACGCATAACGCATAACGCATAACGCATAACGCATAACGCATAACGCATAACGCATAACGCATAACGCATAACGCATAACGCATAACGCATAACGCATAACGCATAACGCATAACGCATAACGCATAACGCATAACGCATAACGCATAACGCATAACGCATAACGCATAACGCATAACGCATACCGCATAACGCATAACCCATAACGCATAACGCATAAAGTATAGCCCATAACGCATAACACATAGCGCATATCGCATAACGCATATTCCAAAACTCATAACGCATAATGCATAACGCATAACGCATAACGCATAACGCATAACGCATAACGCATAACGCATAACGCATAACGCATAACGCATAACGCATGACGCATAACGCGTAAAGCATAGCCCATAACCCATAACACATAGCGCATATCGCATAACGCATAATTCAAAACTCATAACGCATAACGCATAACGCATAACGCATAACGCATAACGCATAACGCATAACGCATAACGCATAACGCATAACGCATAACGCATCGCGCATAACGCATAGCGCATAACGCATAACGCATAACGCATAACGCATAACTCATAACGCATAATGCATAACGCATAACGCATAACGCATAACGCATAACGCATAACGCATAACGCATAACGCATAACGCATAACGCATAACGCATAACGCATAACGCATAACGCATAACGCATAACGCATAACGCATAACGCATAACGCATAACGCATAACGCATAACGCATAACGCATAACGCATAACGCATAACGCATAACGCATAACGCATAACGCATAACGCATAACGCATAACGCATAACGCATAACGCATAACGCATAACGCATAACGCATAACGCATAACGCATAACGCATAACGCATAACGCATAACGCATAACGCATAACGCATAACGCATAACGCATAACGCATAACGCATAACGCATAACGCATAACGCATAACGCATAACGCATAACGCATAACGCATAACGCATAACGCATCGCGCATAACGCATAGCGCATAACGCATAACGCATCGCGCATAACGCATAGCGCATAACGCATAACGCATCGCGCATAACGCATCGCGCATAACGCATAGCGCATAACGCATAACGCATAACGCATAACGCATAACGCATAACGCATAACTCATAACGCATAACGCAAAACGCATAACGCATAACGCATAACGCATAACGCATAACGCCTAACGCTTAACGCATAACGCATAACGCATAACGCATAACGCATGACGCATAACGCGTAAAGCATAGCCCATAACCCATAACACATAGCGCATATCGCATAACGCATAATTCAAAACTCATAACGCATAACGCATAACGCATAACGCATAACGCATAACGCATAACGCATAACGCATAACGCATAACGCATCGCGCATAACGCATAGCGCATAACGCATAACGCATAACGCATAACGCATAACTCATAACGCATAATGCATAACGCATAACGCATAACGCATAACGCATAACGCATAACGCATAACGCATAACGCATAACGCATAACGCATAACGCATAACGCATAACGCATAACGCATAACGCATAACGCATAACGCATAACGCATAACGCATAACGCATAACGCATAACGCATAACGCATAACGCATAACGCATAACGCATAACGCATAACGCATACCGCATAACGCATAACCCATAACGCATAACGCATAAAGTATAGCCCATAACGCATAACACATAGCGCATATCGCATAACGCATATTGCAAAACTCATAACGCATAACGCATAACGCATAACGCATAACGCATAACGCATAACGCATAACGCATAACGCATAACGCATAACGCATAACGCATAACGCATAACGCATAACGCATAACGCATAACGCATAACGCATAACGCATAACGCATAACGCATAACGCATAACGCATAACGCATAACGCATAACGCATAACGCATAACGCATAACGCATAACGCATAACGCATAACGCATAACGCATAACGCATAACGCATAACGCATAACGCATAACGCATAACGCATAACGCATAACGCATAACGCATAACGCATAACGCATAACGCATAACGCATAACGCATAACGCATAACGCATAACGCATAACGCATAACGCATAACGCATAACGCATAACGCATAACGCATAACGCATAACGCATAACGCATAACGCATAACGCATAACGCATAACGCATAACGCATAACGCATAACGCATAACCCATAACGCATAACGCATAAAGTATAGCCCATAACGCATAACACATAGCGCATATCGCATAACGCATATTGCAAAACTCATAACGCATAATGCATAACGCATAACGCATAACGCATAACGCATTACGTATAACGCATAACGCATAACGCATAACGCATAACGCATAACGCATAACGCATAACGCATAACCCATAACGCATAACGCATAACGCATAACGCATAACGCATAACGCATAACGCATAACGCATAACGCATAACGCATAACGCATAACGCATAACGCATCGCGCATAACGCATAGCGCATAACGCATAACGCATAACGCATAACGCATAACGCATAACGCATAACGCATAACGCATAACGCATAACGCATAACGCATAACGCATAAAGCATAACGCATAACGCATAGCCCATAACGCATGACGCATAACGCGTAACGCGTAAAGCATAGCCCATAACCCATAACACATAGCGCATATCGCATAACGCATAATTCAAAACTCATAACGCATAACGCATAACGCATAACGCATAACGCATAACGCATCGCGCATAACGCATAGCGCATAACGCATAACGCATAACGCATAACGCATAACGCATAACGCATAACGCATAACGCATAACGCATAACGCATAACGCATAACGCATAACGCATAACGCATAACGCATAACGCATAACGCATAACGCATAACGCATAACGCATCGCGCATAACGCATAGCGCATAACGCATAACGCATAACGCATAACGCATAACGCATAACGCATAACGCATAACGCATAACGCATAACGCATAACGCATAACGCATAACGCATAACGCATAACGCATAACGCATAACGCATAACGCATAACGCATAACGCATAACGCATAACGCATAACGCATAACGCATAACGCATAACGCATAACGCATAACGCATAACGCATAACGCATAACGCATAACGCATAACGCATAACGCATAACGCATAACGCATAACGCATAACGCATAACGCATAACGCATAACGCATAACGCATAACGCATAACGCATACCGCATAACGCATAACCCATAACGCATAACGCATAAAGTATAGCCCATAACGCATAACACATAGCGCATATCGCATAACGCATATTCCAAAACTCATAACGCATAATGCATAACGCATAACGCATAACGCATAACGCATAACGCATAACGCATAACGCATAACGCATAACGCATAACGCATAACGCATAACGCATGACGCATAACGCGTAAAGCATAGCCCATAACCCATAACACATAGCGCATATCGCATAACGCATAATTCAAAACTCATAACGCATAACGCATAACGCATAACGCATAACGCATAACGCATAACGCATAACGCATAACGCATAACGCATAACGCATAACGCATCGCGCATAACGCATAGCGCATAACGCATAACGCATAACGCATAACGCATAACTCATAACGCATAATGCATAACGCATAACGCATAACGCATAACGCATAACGCATAACGCATAACGCATAACGCATAACGCATAACGCATAACGCATAACGCATAACGCATAACGCATAACGCATAACGCATAACGCATAACGCATAACGCATAACGCATAACGCATAACGCATAACGCATAACGCATAACGCATAACGCATAACGCATAACGCATAACGCATAACGCATAACGCATAACGCATAACGCATAACGCATAACGCATAACGCATAACGCATAACGCATAACGCATAACGCATAACGCATAACGCATAACGCATAACGCATAACGCATAACGCATAACGCATAACGCATAACGCATAACGCATAACGCATCGCGCATAACGCATAGCGCATAATGCATAACGCATCGCGCATAACGCATCGCGCATAACGCATAGCGCATAACGCATAACGCATAACGCATAACGCATAACGCATAACGCATAACTCATAACGCATAATGCATAACGCATAACGCATAACGCATAACGCATAACGCAAAACTCATAACGCATAATGCATAACGCATAACGCATAACGCATAACGCTTAACGCATAACGCATAACGCATAACGCATAACGCATGACGCATAACGCGTAAAGCATAGCCCATAACCCATAACACATAGCGCATATCGCATAACGCATAATTCAAAACTCATAACGCATAACGCATAACGCATAACGCATAACGCATAACGCATAACGCATAACGCATAACGCATAACGCATAACGCATAACGCATCGCGCATAACGCATAGCGCATAACGCATAACGCATAACGCATAACGCATAACTCATAACGCATAATGCATAACGCATAACGCATAACGCATAACGCATAACGCATAACGCATAAGGCATAACGCATAACGCATAACGCATAACGCATAACGCATAACGCATAACGCATAACGCATAACGCATAACGCATAACGCATAACGCATAACGCATAACGCATAACGCATAACGCATAACGCATAACGCATAACGCATAACGCATAACGCATAACGCATAACGCATAACGCATAACGCATAACGCATACCGCATAACGCATAACCCATAACGCATAACGCATAAAGTATAGCCCATAACGCATAACACATAGCGCATATCGCATAACGCATATTGCAAAACTCATAACGCATAACGCATAACGCATAACGCATAACGCATAACGCATAACGCATAACGCATAACGCATAACGCATAACGCATAACGCATAACGCATAACGCATAACGCATAACGCATAACGCATAACGCATAACGCATAACGCATAACGCATAACGCATAACGCATAACGCATAACGCATAACGCATAACGCATAACGCATAACGCATAACGCATAACGCATAACGCATAACGCATAACGCATAACGCATAACGCATAACGCATAACGCATAACGCATAACGCATAACGCATAACGCAGAACGCATAACGCATAACGCATAACGCATAACGCATAACGCATAACGCATAACGCATAACGCATAACGCATAACGCATAACGCATAACGCATAACGCATAACGCATAACGCATAACGCATAACGCATAACGCATAACGCATAACGCATAACGCATAACGCATAACGCATAACGCATAACTCATAACGCATAACGCATAACGCATAACGCATAACGCATAACGCATAACGCATAACGCATAACGCATAAGGCATAACGCATAACGCATAACGCATAACGCATAACCCATAACGCATAACGCATAACGCATAACGCGTAACGCATAACGCATAAAGTATAGCCCATGACGCATAACGCATAACGCATAACGCATAACGCATAACGCATAACGCATAACGCATAACGCATAACGCATAACGCATAACGCATAACGCATAACGCATAACGCATAACGCATAACGCATAACGCATAACGCATAACGCATAACGCATAACGCATAACGCATAACCCATAACGCATAACGCATAAAGTATAGCCCATAACGCATAACACATAGCGCATATCGCATAACGCATATTGCAAAACTCATAACGCATAATGCATAACGCATAACGCATAACGCATAACGCATTACGTATAACGCATAACGCATAACGCATAACGCATAACGCATAACGCATAACGCATAACGCATAACGCATAACGCATAACGCATAACGCATAACGCATAACGCATAACGCATAACGCATAACGCATAACGCATAACGCATAACGCATAACGCATAACGCATAACGCATAACGCATAACGCATAACGCATAACGCATAACGCATAACGCATAACGCATAACGCATAACGCATAACGCATAACGCATAACGCATAACGCATAACGCATAACGCATAACGCATAACGCATAACGCATAACGCATAACGCATAACGCATAACGCATAACGCATAACGCATAACGCATAACGCATAACGCATAACGCATAACGCATAACGCATAACGCATAACGCATAACGCATAACGCATAACGCATAACGCATAACGCATAACGCATAACGCATAACGCATAACGCATAACGCATAACGCATAACGCATAACGCATAACGCATAACGCATAACGCATAACGCATAACGCATAACGCATAACGCATAACGCATAACGCATAACGCATAACGCATAACGCATAACGCATAACGCATAACGCATAACGCATAACGCATAACGCATAACGCATAACGCATAACGCATAACGCATAACGCATAACGCATAACGCATAACGCATAACGCATAACGCATAACGCATAACGCATAACGCATAACGCATAACGCATAACGCATAACGCATAACGCATAACGCATAACGCATAACGCATAACGCATAACTCATAACGCATAATGCATAACGCATAACGCATAACGCATAACGCATAACGCATAACGCATAACGCATAAGGCATAACGCATAACGCATAACGCATAACGCATAACCCATAACGCATAACGCATAACGCATAACGCATAACGCATAACGCATAACGCATAACGCATAACGCATAACGCATAACGCATAACGCATAACGCATCGCGCATAACGCATAGCGCATAACGCATAACGCATAACGCATAACGCATAACGCATAACGCATAACGCATAACGCATAACGCATAACGCATAACGCATAACGCATAACGCATAAAGCATAACGCATAACGCATAGCCCATAACGCATGACGCATAACGCGTAACGCGTAAAGCATAGCCCATAACCCATAACACATAGCGCATATCGCATAACGCATAATTCAAAACTCATAACGCATAACGCATAACGCATAACGCATAACGCATAACGCATCGCGCATAACGCATAGCGCATAACGCATAACGCATAACGCATAACGCATAACGCATAACGCATAACGCATAACGCATAACGCATAACGCATAACGCATAACGCATAACGCATAACGCATAACGCATAACGCATAACGCATAACGCATAACGCATAACGCATAACGCATCGCGCATAACGCATAGCGCATAACGCATAACGCATAACGCATAACGCATAACGCATAACGCATAACGCATAACGCATAACGCATAACGCATAACGCATAACGCATAACGCATAACGCATAACGCATAACGCATAACGCATAACGCATAACGCATAACGCATAACGCATAACGCATAACGCATAACGCATAACGCATAACGCATAACGCATAACGCATAACGCATAACGCATAACGCATAACGCATAACGCATAACGCATAACGCATAACGCATAACGCATAACGCATAACGCATAACGCATAACGCATAACGCATAACGCATAACGCATAACGCATAACGCATAACGCATAACGCATAACGCATAACGCATAACGCATAACGCATAACGCATAACGCATAACGCATGACGCATAACGCGTAACGCGTAAAGCATAGCCCATAACCCATAACACATAGCGCATATCGCATAACGCATAATTCAAAACTCATAACGCATAACGCATAACGCATTACGTATAACGCATAACGCATAACGCATAACGCATAACGCATAACGCATAACGCATAACGCATAACGCATAACGCATAACGCATAACGCATAACGCATAACGCATAACGCATAACGCATAACGCATAACGCATAACGCATAACGCAGAACGCATAACGCATAACGCATAACGCATAACGCATAATTCAAAACTCATAACGCATAACGCATAACGCATAACGCATAACGCATAACGCATAATTCAAAACTCATAACGCATAACGCATAACGCATAACGCATAACGCATAACGCATAACGCATCGCGCATAACGCATAGCGCATAACGCATAACGCATAACGCATAACGCATAACGCATAATTCAAAACTCATAACGCATAACGCATAACGCATAACGCATAACGCATAACGCATCGCGCATAACGCATAGCGCATAACGCATAACGCATAACGCATAACGCATAACGCATAACGCATAACGCATAACGCATAACGCATAACGCATAACGCATAACGCATAACGCATAACGCATAACGCATAACGCATAACGCATAACGCATAACGCATAACGCATAACGCATAACGCATAACGCATAACGCATAACGCATGACGCATAACGCATAACGCATAACGCATAACGCATAACGCATAACGCATAACGCATAACGCATAACGCATCGCGCATAACGCATAGCGCATAACGCATAACGCATCGCGCATAACGCATCGCGCATAACGCATAGCGCATAACGCATAACGCATAACGCATAACGCATAACGCATAACGCATAACTCATAACGCATAATGCATAACGCATAACGCATAACGCATAACGCATAACGCAAAACTCATAACGCATAATGCATAACGCATAACGCATAACGCATAACGCTTAACGCATAACGCATAACGCATAACGCATAACGCATGACGCATAACGCGTAAAGCATAGCCCATAACCCATAACACATAGCGCATATCGCATAACGCATTATTAAAAACTCATAACGCATAACGCATAACGCATAACGCATAACGCATAACGCATAACGCATCGCGCATAACGCATAGCGCATAACGCATAACGCATAACGCATAACGCATAACTCATAACGCATAATGCATAACGCATAACGCATAACGCATAACGCATAACGCATAACGCATAACGCATAACGCATAACGCATAACGCATAACGCATAACGCATAACGCATAACGCATACCGCATAACGCATAACCCATAACGCATAACGCATAAAGTATAGCCCATAACGCATAACACATAGCGCATATCGCATAACGCATATTGCAAAACTCATAACGCATAACGCATAACGCATAACGCATAACGCATAACGCATAACGCATAACGCATAACGCATAACGCATAACGCATAACGCATAACGCATAACGCATAACGCATAACGCATAACGCATAACGCATAACGCATAACGCATAACGCATAACGCATAACGCATAACGCATAACGCATAACGCATAACGCATAACGCATAACGCATAACGCATGACGCATGACGCATAACGCATAACGCATAACGCATAACGCATAACGCATAACGCATAACGCATAACGCATAACGCATAACGCATAACGCATAACGCATAACGCATAACGCATAACGCATAACGCATAACGCATAACGCATAACGCATAACGCATAACGCATAACGCATGACGCATAACGCATAACGCATAACGCATAACGCATAACGCATAACGCATAACGCATAACGCATAACGCATAACGCATAACGCATAACGCATAACGCATAACGCATAGCGCATAACGCATAACGCATAACGCATAACGCATAACCCATAACGCAGAACGCATAACGCATAACGCATAACGCATAACGCATAACGCATAACGCATAACGCATAACGCATAACGCATAACACATAACGCATAACGCATAACGCATAACGCATAACGCATAACGCATAACGCATAACGCATAACGCATAACGCATAACGCATACCGCATAACGCATAACCCATAACGCATAACGCATAAAGTATAGCCCATAACGCATAACACATAGCGCATATCGCATAACGCATATTGCAAAACTCATAACGCATAATGCATAACGCATAACGCATAACGCATAACGCATTACGTATAACGCATAACGCATAACGCATAACGCATAACGCATAACGCATAACGCATAACGCATAACGCATAACGCATAACGCATAACGCATAACGCATAACGCATAACGCAGAACGCATAACGCATAACGCATAACGCATAACGCATAACGCATAACGCATAACGCATAACGCATAACGCATAACGCATAACGCATAACGCATAACGCATAACGCATAACGCATAACGCATAACGCATAACGCATAACGCATAACGCATAACGCATAACGCATAACGCATAACGCATAACGCATAACGCATAACGCATAACGCATAACGCATAACGCATAACGCATAACGCATAACGCATAACGCATAACGCATAACGCATAACACATAGCGCATATCGCATAACGCATAATTCAAAACTCATAACGCATAACGCATAACGCATAACGCATAACGCATCGCGCATAACGCATAGCGCATAACGCATAACGCATAACGCATAACGCATAACGCATAACGCATAACGCATAACGCATAGCCCATAACGCATGACGCATAACGCGTAACGCGTAAAGCATAGCCCATAACCCATAACACATAGCGCATATCGCATAACGCATAATTCAAAACTCATAACGCATAACGCATAACGCATAACGCATAACGCATAACGCATAACGCATAACGCATAACGCATAACGCATAACGCATAACGCATAACGCATAACGCATAACGCATAACGCATCGCGCATAACGCACAGCGCATAACGCATAACGCATAACGCATAAGGCATAACTCATAACGCATAATGCATAACGCATAACGCATAACGCATAACGCATAACGCATAACGCATAACGCATAACGCATAACGCATAACGCATAACCCATAACGTAGAACGCATAACGCATAACGCATAAAGTATAGCCCACAACGCATAACCCATAACGCATAACGCATAAAGTATAGCCCATAACGCATGACGCATAACGCGTAACGCGTAAAGCATAGCCCATAACCCATAACACATAGCGCATATCGCATAACGCATAATTCAAAACTCATAACGCATAACGCATAACGCATAATTCAAAACTCATAACGCATAACGCATAACGCATAACGCATAACGCATAACGCATAACGCATCGCGCATAACGCATAGCGCATAACGCATAACGCATAACGCATAAGGCATAACTCATAACGCATAATGCATAACACATAACGCATAACGCATAACGCATAACGCATAACGCATAACGCATAACGCATAACGCATAACGCATAACGCATAACGCATAACGCATAACGCATAACGCATAACGCATAACGCATAACGCATAACGCATAACGCATAACGCATAACGCATAACGCATAACGCATACCGCATAACGCATAACCCATAACGCATAACGCATAAAGTATAGCCCATAACGCATAACACATAGCGCATATCGCATAACGCATATTCCAAAACTCATAACGCATAATGCATAACGCATAACGCATAACGCATAACGCATAACGCATAACGCATAACGCATAACGCATAACGCATAACGCATAACGCATCGCGCATAACGCATAGCGCATAACGCATAACGCATAACGCATAAGGCATAACTCATAACGCATAATGCATAACGCATAACGCGTAACGCGTAAAGCATAGCCCATAACCCATAACACATAGCGCATATCGCATAACGCATAATTCAAAACTCATAACGCATAACGCATAACGCATAACGCATAACGCATAACGCATAACGCATAACGCATAACGCATAACGCATAACGCATAACGCATAACGCATAACGCATAACGCATAACGCATCGCGCATAACGCACAGCGCATAACGCATAACGCATAACGCATAAGGCATAACTCATAACGCATAATGCATAACGTAGAACGCATAACGCATAACGCATAAAGTATAGCCCACAACGCATAACCCATAACGCATAACGCATAAAGTATAGCCCATAACGCATGACGCATAACGCGTAACGCGTAAAGCATAGCCCATAACCCATAACACATAGCGCATATCGCATAACGCATAATTCAAAACTCATAACGCATAACGCATAACGCATAATTCAAAACTCATAACGCATAACGCATAACGCATAACGCATAACGCATAACGCATCGCGCATAACGCATAGCGCATAACGCATAACGCATAACGCATAAGGCATAACTCATAACGCATAATGCATAACACATAACGCATAACGCATAACGCATAACGCATAACGCATAACGCATAACGCATAACGCATAACGCATAACGCATAACGCATAACGCATAACGCATAACGCATAACGCATAACGCATAACGCATAACGCATAACGCATAACGCATAACGCATAACGCATAACGCATAACGCATAACGCATAACGCATAACGCATAACGCATAACGCATAACGCATAACGCATAACGCATAACGCATAACGCATAACGCATAACGCATAACGCATAACGCATAACGCATAACGCATAACGCATAACGCATAACGCATAACGCATAACGCATAACGCATAACGCATAACGCATAACGCATAACGCATAACGCATAACGCAAAACGCATAACGCATAACGCATAACGCATAACGCATAACGCATAACGCATAACGCATAACGCATAACGCATCGCGCATAACGCACAGCGCATAACGCATAACGCATAACGCATAAGGCATAACTCATAACGCATAATGCATAACGTAGAACGCATAACGCATAACGCATAAAGTATAGCCCACAACGCATAACCCATAACGCATAACGCATAAAGTATAGCCCATAACGCATGACGCATAACGCGTAACGCGTACAGCATAGCCCATAACCCATAACACATAGCGCATATCGCATAACGCATAATTCAAAACTCATAACGCATAACGCATAACGCATAATTCAAAACTCATAACGCATAACGCATAACGCATAACGCATAACGCATCGCGCATAACGCATAGCGCATAACGCATAACGCATAACGCATAAGGCATAACTCATAACGCATAATGCATAACACATAACGCATAACGCATAACGCATAACGCATAACGCATAACGCATAACGCATAACGCATAACGCATAACGCATAACGCATAACGCATAACGCATAACGCATAACGCATAACGCATAACGCATAACGCATAACGCATAACGCATAACGCATAACGCATAGCCCATAACGCATGACGCATAACGCGTAACGCGTAAAGCATAGCCCATAACCCATAACACATAGCGCATATCGCATAACGCATAATTCAAAACTCATAACGCATAACGCATAACGCATAACGCATAACGCATAACGCATCGCGCATAACGCATAGCGCATAACGCATAACGCATAACGCATAACGCATAACGCATAACGCATAACGCATAACGCATAACGCATAACGCATAACGCATAACGCATCGCGCATAACGCATAGCGCATAACGCATAACGCATAACGCATAACGCATAACGCATAACGCATAACGCATAACGCATAACGCATAACGCATAACGCATAACGCATAACGCATAACGCATAACGCATAACGCATAACGCATAACGCATAACGCATAACGCATAACGCATAACGCATAACGCATAACGCATAACGCATAACGCATAACGCATAACGCATAACGCATAACGCATAACGCATAACGCATAACGCATAACGCATAACGCATCGCGCATAACGCATAGCGCATAACGCATAACGCATAACGCATAAGGCATAACGCATAACGCATAACGCATAACGCATAACGCATAACGCATAACGCATAACGCATAACGCATAACGCATAACGCATAACGCATAACGCATAACGCATAACGCATAACGCATAACGCATAACGCATAACGCATAACGCATAACGCATAACGCATAACGCATAACGCATAACGCATAACGCATAACGCATAACGCATAACGCATAACGCATAACGCATAACGCATCGCGCATAACGCATAGCGCATAACGCATAACGCATAACGCATAACGCATAACGCATAACGCATAACGCATAACGCATAACGCATAACGCATAACGCATAACGCATAAAGCATAACGCATAACGCATAGCCCATAACGCATGACGCATAACGCGTAACGCGTAAAGCATAGCCCATAACCCATAACACATAGCGCATATCGCATAACGCATAATTCAAAACTCATAACGCATAACGCATAACGCATAACGCATAACGCATAACGCATCGCGCATAACGCATAGCGCATAACGCATAACGCATAACGCATAACGCATAACGCATAACGCATAACGCATAACGCATAACGCATAACGCAAAACGCATAACGCATAACGCATAACGCATAACGCATAACGCATAACGCATAACGCATAACGCATCGCGCATAACGCATAGCGCATAACGCATAACGCATAACGCATAAGGCATAACTCATAACGCATAATGCATAACGCATAACGCATAACGCATAACGCATAACGCATAACGCATAACGCATAACGCATAACGCATAACGCATAACGCATAACGCATAACGCATAACGCATAACGCATAACGCATAACGCATAACGCATAACGCATAACGCATAACGCATAACGCATAACGCATCGCGCATAACGCATAGCGTATAACGCATAACGCATAACGCATAACGCATAACGCATAACGCATAACGCATAACGCATAACGCATAACGCATAACGCATAACGCATAACGCATAACGCATAACGCATAACGCATAACGCATAACGCATAACGCATAACGCATAACGCATAACGCATAACGCATAACGCATAACGCATAACGCATAACGCATAACGCATAACGCATAACGCATCGCGCATAACGCATAGCGCATAACGCATAACGCATAACGCATAAGGCATAACTCATAACGCATAATGCATAACGCATAACGCATAACGCATAACGCATAACGCATAACGCATAACGCATAACGCATAACACATAACGCATAACGCATAACGCATAACGCATAACGCATAACGCATAACGCATAACGCATAACGCATAATTCAAAACTCATAACGCATAACGCATAACGCATAACGCATAACGCATAACGCATCGCGCATAACGCATAGCGCATAACGCATAACGCATAACGCATAACGCATAACGCATAACGCATAACGCATAACGCATAACGCATAACGCATAACGCATAACGCATAACGCATCGCGCATAACGCATAGCGCATAACGCATAACGCATAACGCATAACGCATAACGCATAACGCATAACGCATAACGCATAACGCATAACGCATAACGCATAACGCATAACGCATAACGCATAACGCATAACGCATAACGCATAACGCATAACGCATAACGCATAACGCATAACGCATAACGCATAACGCATAACGCATAACGCATAACGCATAACGCATAACGCATAACGCATAACGCATAACGCATAACGCATCGCGCATAACGCATAGCGCATAACGCATAACGCATAACGCATAAGGCATAACTCATAACGCATAACGCATAACGCATAACGCATAACGCATAACGCATAACGCATAACGCATAACGCATAACGCATAACGCATAACGCATAACGCATAACGCATAACGCATAACGCATAACGCATAACGCATAACGCATAACGCATAACGCATAACGCATAACGCATAACGCATAACGCATAACGCATAACGCATAACGCATAACGCATAACGCATCGCGCATAACGCATAGCGCATAACGCATAACGCATAACGCATAACGCATAACGCATAACGCATAACGCATAACGCATAACGCATAACGCATAACGCATAACGCATAAAGCATAACGCATAACGCATAGCCCATAACGCATGACGCATAACGCGTAACGCGTAAAGCATAGCCCATAACCCATAACACATAGCGCATATCGCATAACGCATAATTCAAAACTCATAACGCATAACGCATAACGCATAACGCATAACGCATAACGCATCGCGCATAACGCATAGCGCATAACGCATAACGCATAACGCATAACGCATAACGCATAACGCATAACGCATAACGCATAACGCATAACGCAAAACGCATAACGCATAACGCATAACGCATAACGCATAACGCATAACGCATAACGCATAACGCATCGCGCATAACGCATAGCGCATAACGCATAACGCATAACGCATAAGGCATAACTCATAACGCATAATGCATAACGCATAACGCATAACGCATAACGCATAACGCATAACGCATAACGCATAACGCATAACGCATAACGCATAACGCATAACGCATAACGCATAACGCATAACGCATAACGCATAACGCATAACGCATAACGCATAACGCATAACGCATCGCGCATAACGCATAGCGTATAACGCATAACGCATAACGCATAACGCATAACGCATAACGCATAACGCATAACGCATAACGCATAACGCATAACGCATAACGCATAACGCATAACGCATAACGCATAACGCATAACGCATAACGCATAACGCATAACGCATAACGCATAACGCATAACGCATAACGCATAACGCATAACGCATAACGCATAACGCATAACGCATCGCGCATAACGCATAGCGCATAACGCATAACGCATAACGCATAAGGCATAACTCATAACGCATAATGCATAACGCATAACGCATAACGCATAACGCATAACGCATAACGCATAACGCATAACGCATAACACATAACGCATAACGCATAACGCATAACGCATAACGCATAACGCATAACGCATAACGCATAACGCATAACGCATAACGCATAACGCATAACGCATAACGCATAACGCATAACGCATAACGCATCGCGCATAACGCATAGCGCATAACGCATAACGCATAACGCATAACGCATAACGCATAACGCATAACGCATAACGCATAACGCATAACGCATAACGCATAACGCATAACGCATAACGCATAAAGCATAACGCATAACGCATAGCCCATAACGCATGACGCATAACGCGTAACGCGTAAAGCATAGCCCATAACCCATAACACATAGCGCATATCGCATAACGCATAATTCAAAACTCATAACGCATAACGCATAACGCATAACGCATAACGCATAACGCATCGCGCATAACGCATAGCGCATAACGCATAACGCATAACGCATAACGCATAACGCATAACGCATAACGCATAACGCATAACGCATAACGCATAACGCAAAACGCATAACGCATAACGCATAACGCATAACGCATAACGCATAACGCATAACGCATAACGCATAACGCATAACGCATAACGCATAACGCATAACGCATAACGCATAACGCATAACGCATAACGCATAACGCATAACGCATAACGCATAACGCATAACGCATAACGCATAACGCATAACGCATAACGCATAACGCATAACGCATAACGCATAACGCATAACGCATAACGCATAACGCATAACGCATAACGCATAACGCATAACGCATCGCGCATAACGCATAGCGCATAACGCATAACGCATCGCGCATAACGCATCGCGCATAACGCATAGCGCATAACGCATAACGCATAACGCATAACGCATAACGCATAACGCATAACTCATAACGCATAACGCATAACGCATAACGCATAACGCATAACGCATAACGCATAACGCATAACGCATAACGCATAACGCATAACGCATAACGCATAACGCATAACGCATAACGCATAACGCATAACGCATAACGCATAACGCATAACGCATAACGCATAACGCATAACGCATAACGCATAACGCATAACGCATAACGCATAACGCATAACGCATAACGCATAACGCATAACGCATAACGCATAACGCATAACGCATAACGCATAACGCATAACGCATAACGCATAACGCATAACGCATAACGCATAACGCATAACGCATAACCCATAACGCATAACGCATAACGCATAACGCATAACGCATAACGCATAACGCATAACGCATAACGCATAACGCATAACGCATAACGCATAACGCATAACGCATAACGCATAACGCATAACGCATAACGCATAACGCATAACGCATAACGCATAACGCATAACGCATAACGCATAACGCATAACGCATAACGCATAACGCTGTCACGGCGTTTCTTTCCCGGCGAACCGAGAGATAACCGCCTTCGAGAAATTATGGCCTTGCGAC
This sequence comes from Lasioglossum baleicum, assembly GCF_051020765.1. Taxonomy (NCBI): domain Eukaryota; kingdom Metazoa; phylum Arthropoda; class Insecta; order Hymenoptera; family Halictidae; genus Lasioglossum; species Lasioglossum baleicum. The sequence continues at coordinate 109,211 of NW_027469184.1, forward strand.
CGGGCCACGCTCGGTCGCGCGACACGTGGTCCTCTCGAGACAAAAGATCTTCGCAGATTCGAACGGAACGACAAATTTGGACACGAAGTGAACGGGCGCCAGGTACTATACCGTACCACGCGAAACTCTCGAACGATTCGATCGGTTCTCAAAACGACGTCGAATCTGCGAACATCGTTTAGGCCGGTGACGGCCGCGAATGGGTCCAGGGGACCACGTGAGGAAAGGAACGGGGCATTCCCCGCGACGAGAACGTTTCTCACGGTAAATGAAGCTACTCGGTAGATCTCGGGCAAAATATAGTCGTTTATTAAAACGAGATGGTCATACAATCCGCCGGCCGTTGCCGGCGGTAGTCAATACCTTTGCCGGCGCGAACACGAAAGTGACGGCGGCTGTTCGGCCGATCGCGCGGAATAACTTCTATCGCGTCGAGCTCGGTCGTCACAGGACTTCGCGTGAATTTACAAGCCACGAGGGCACGAATTCGACCGAGCTCCGGCGACGTACGCGTTCCTAATTCGAGACTGGGCGAAATGTGCGAACGGTGAACGACACGAAACGAATACGGCGCGTTATCCTCCCGTGGAACGATCCGAGGGTACACCGAAGAATCACCGGGCGAATATCGTGGGCCCCGAATAGCTCGTGCACGAGGATTCGGCGGCACACGATCCGCGGCCCCGCGAGCCTCTCAGGAGAGCGACTCCTGGTCAGCGGTAAACGCGGGGAAACACGCGGTACACCGCGGTACGAACTTTTCGCGAACTCAAATAACGTCCCCGAACCAACACGAACTGGTCACAAAATTATATCGAAATGAAGCCTGACTGGCACTTACCAATATCGCTGGGATGGCGGCTGTCGCAAAATTACTTGGTTATATCGCGGTCTAAAGGTTCGCACGTGTTACCCGTAAGTAGTCCTTCGACCCAGTGGCCCAGTTCGAGATGATTCGGAACGCGGAAGCGAGTTTTCCCCCCACTCTCGTCTTCGGCGACGCTCGGGCCAATCACGTTGTTTCTGGGCGCAGGGACGACTCGATGACATGTCGGCCCGGGCCTTCGGTATTTTCTATTTTCCGAAGCCCGGCCGATATAAGGCGGTTAGTCGGCATCCATGGATCCGAGCCGTTCCGGTGTAGCTCTCATGGCATTTTCCGGATGAGACGTCGACGAGGGTGGACTGCTGATCATCCTTATGTTTAACAGCCTCGTCGCTTTCTCCGGGTTGACAGATCCGGGCTCGGTCCAATCCTCGCCGTCTTCCTCGCCAGCGGCGCCCTGTGATTGGTGTTCCGAGCGTCTCCGCTTGCGGCCTTCCGCCAATCGGCGGCCGGAGACAGGTATCGGGCTCCTCGCCGATTTCGGTGGTTTCTGAAAACTCTTGTCGCGCCCGGCGGCGCGACATTCAAATGCGATAATTCTATTCTTTTGGGCGTTCGGATGTCCCAGGGAGAGCGCTCGTTATAGCCGTTTCGTTATTGTACCGCTTTTTCGGTGACCCGGTCTTTCGTCTAAGGTTCGGAGTGACGTAGGCTAAATCTGCCACGTCACAACTCCTCCCCCCCCGAAAGAGACCGGGGCACCGGTGGCAGTTACCAGCCAGGCTTGTTCGCGAGTTCGGGGACGAACGCTCTTCCTCGGATCTTCCTTTACATAGGGACGGACACTGCAGAGACATACACGATTTTTCCCATCACCAATCCAGACGAATATATCCTTAAAATCGTTGTTTTTCCCTGATGTGGGCGGAGCCTGATGACCCGACCGGTACCTAAGGGAGAAAACCGGATTCGCTGACGTTGGGTTCCGCTGAACCCTGAGGGACGTAGGGATCAGGGTCAAAATAACAAAACTACCATTGAGGGCGACAATCGTTTATTTGCGCCCCTCTAGCGCCTATTAATACTGGTGTCCCTCCCACCCTCCGAAACTTCAGTCTTGGAACTAAAATAAACGATATTGCTATCGAAGGGGGGGAGGGACCGATAAACAAAATAATCAGTCTTTTACCTCTTGTTGAGCAAGTAATCACGGGAAGAACAAAAAATATATATATATATATATAACACAAAAATGTTTATCTTCGGCCTCGCCACGATCAGGACTGCTGGCGATATTTGGCCGGTACTTTGGTGCTTGGTCGACCTTTAATATCGCCCGTACCGAGTGCCACTGCACTCGGGACAGGTTTCGACCGTGTAAAAAGGGCGACCGCATCTGTAGCAATACGGCCACTTCTGCGCTGCCAGACACTCAGAATGGCAGTGTCCCACTACTCTACAGCGCCAGCAGCCCTCCTCGACCTCTGCTCCCCGCCGCCCCACTTTTCCGCGCCTTTTCGCGGTACCCCTCTGTTGTGGTCTTCCTGTCGGTATTTCCTGCCGTCTCGGGGTCGGCATGGCTCCTTTCTTCGGCGGGGCTTGGACGGACACCGAGGTGCCGTTCATAGTCTGGGCCTGTATGTTCAGACCCGCCTTCTTTATTGGCTGGTTGCAAATGTCATTAGATAGGGCCCTCCTTATGCCCCTCTCCAGGGCCTCCGTTGAGGCGCGGTGCTCCTCGCGGATCCGCTGCATCCGTTCCTCGAAGGTTTCGGTATTTAATTGCGGTGGCCGCTTCGGTATTTCCGGTCCTCCTGCTAGTATCTGGGTCGGGATTGCTTTTTCTACCGGTGCCACTGATGGCTCTGTTTTCGGGCCCGGTTTTGCGTTTTCCTCCTGTTCCCTCTCCGACGGTAGTTTACTCCCGCGCCCTACCGTATACCACCTTCCGTCGTTCCCGAGGAGCAGCTCCCTCACTAGGTGGCTTGGTATTTTTAGCGGTTTTGCCGGTATCTTTGCCGGTTTCGCTGTTTCCGGCGTAACCTCCTGCTCTTCTTTCGCCTCGGCAGCGGGGTCGGCCTTCTGCTCCGTTGGTTGGTCTTCTTCCGGCGTTTGTAATTTCGGTTCCGACTCAGCCTGTTTGTTCTCTATCTCCTCTTCTATTTTTCCCAACTGGATTGTGGCCGTAGCCACGTACCGAATCTTTGTGGAGGGTGTGCTGGAAAGTTCCCCCCACGGTAGCTCTCCGGTGAACTCCTCTCGTACTTGGACGTACTGCTGTTCCGGGGGTCCGTGCGGCCGGCACGTTATGGACGCCGTTGCCGCGCGGGTGCCCCTCGGTAACGGGTGCAGCCTCTGTAGTCTCTCCACTAACGATTCCATTGTTGATTTCGAGGAATCCATTTTTCCGTTGGCTTCGGTAGTCTGTTGAGAAAAGAAAGGCTCTGGTGTTAGTCCTTGTCAGTCGGCGTATAAGTGGGGAAGTATGGTTTGAGGTCCGATATATGCGCTTTGCCGAGGTTCTTTCCCTCCTTGGTGGCCAAGTTATAGACTCCCGGTGACAGTTTTTTCGTTATTATTACCGGACCAGTAAATTTCGGTGATAGTTTCGCCGCAAAATGGTTAGCGGCCGACGAAAGTATTCGCTGTCGTTTCATAACCCTGTCCCCTACGTTAAATTCTCGGTTTCTCCGTCGCAAATTATAATGGTGCGATTGTTTCCGATATGCGTCCTCGAGGTTTTCCAACATCCAATGCCGCAGCGTCGGTAATTGCGACACCCGCTTCTTCCAGCTGTCATTGGATGTCACCTCGAGGTCGATCGGAGGCTCGACGTTAGCCCTCGCACATTTTGCCGGTCGCGGCTCTCGCCCGAAATTGAGAAACGCTGGGGAGGCTTGTAGAACGGAATGGTGCGCGGTATTATACGCAAAACGAAACTGTGGTAAATTCAAGTCCCAATCTCGATGGTCCCTCTCTATATAAGCGACGATCACCGTCTTCAGGATCCGATTCACTCGCTCTACTGGGTTCGCTTGCGGGTGGTACGGGGGGGTGGTACTTAATCGAATGCCGTATTCGTCGGCAAGTTCCCTCAGAGTCTTGTTCGCGAACTCGGTACCATTGTCCGTCAACAAGACATCCGGGGTCCCCCATCGCGAAAAAATTAACCCTTCTAGGGCGTCCGCTATTTTCGGACCGGTTGCACGTCGAAGCGGGGTGCACTCTATCCACTTTGTGAACAGATCCTGCATAACGAGAAGGTACGAGTTGCCGGACCTGCTCGGAGGGAACGGACCCATAATATCGGCAGCTACTACTGTCCAGGGCATGTCGACCCTGCGCCGACCCATCAACCCCGGTGGGAGTGTTTGTTCCACCTTCGTGAGCTGACAGGTATTACAGCGTCTTACGTATTCTACTGCCGTTCTATACATGCCTGGCCAGTAGTAGCGGGTGGCGATACGATGATATGTCTTTTCGACCCCTAAATGCCCTGCCTGTGGGTTGTCGTGCGCCTCCTGCAGGATCTCGGTTCTCCGTTCCTCTGGGATTACGAGTTTCCACTCGTTCCCGTCGGAACCCAGCGTTTCCGCGATCAACGGATCTGTTCTTCGACAAAACAGCTCCCCGCCTCGAATTGCCCAGTCCGGAAATTTCTCGGGATTTTTCTCGACTTCCGCAAATTTTCCCTCGTACCACTTTGGGCGAACCGCGGCCACGATATGAGTTTCCCTTTCGGTATCCCCCTCCCCCTCGTAAATACGCGAAAGTGCATCTGGCACTTTATTAAGGGCTCCTTGCCGATATACTACTTGGAAATCGTATTCCTGCAGCTGCAGGGCCCAACGCGCTAACCGACCCGTGGGGTTTTTTAAAGTTCTAAGCCACCGTAAACTGTTGTGGTCCGTAATTACCGTAAATGCGTACCCTTCTAAGTATGGTCGAAATTTTTGTACCGCCCAGACAATCGCGAGACATTCGAGTTCTGTAGCGGAATATTTTCGCTCCGGTAATGTGAGTGATCTGCTCGCGAATGCTATTACGCGTTCGACCTCATCGACCTCTTGCGTTAATACCGCGCCTAAACCTACCGTGCTCGCATCCGTCTGCAGGGTAAATGGGGTTTCGAAATTTGGGCACGAGAGGGTAGGTGCCGAAGCGATCGCGTCCCGTAAGTATCCGAAGGCGCTTTGTTGGGCGTCCTTCCACTCCCATTCGCGATCTTTACGTAATAGACGGTTCAGTGGTTCGGCAAGTGTGGCGAATCCCGGAATGAATCTCCTGTACCAGGAGGCCATCCCGAGAAAACGCCGCACCTGCTTCACCGTTTTCGGCGGAGGATACGATAAAACGGGTTGGATTTTCTCCGCGTCCACCTTTAATCCCTCTCGGCTCACCACGAAACCCAAATACCTAACTTCTTGACAGCAGAACTCGCACTTATCAGGATTTATCATTAGACCGGCTTCTTTGATCCTATCTAATACGCGCTTGAGCCATTCGAGATGTTCTTTGAATGTTTTAGTGACGATAATTATATCGTCCAAATACGAAAACGCGTGAGGCTCCATTTCTGGGCCTATTAACCGGTCCAATAATCGCTGAAAGGTTGCGGGTGCTCCTGTCAGCCCATACGGCATGCGGCGGAAATGGAAAAGACCTTTTCCCGGTACCGTAAAAGCTGTTATTTCGCGGCTTCCTTCCTCTAACGGAATTTGGAAATACGCTTGACTGAGGTCGATGGTCGAGATATATTTCGCGGCCCGTAACTTGTCTAGGATTTGCGTCATGAGCGGTAACGGATACGCATCTTTCTTCGAGACCTCGTTAACTTTTCGGAAATCGAGACAAAAACGGTATTTACCGTTGGGTTTCTTAACCATCACGATCGGACTTGACCAACCACTTTGCGATGGCTCTATTATGCCGTCGGCCAGTAGCTTATCTACTTCCTTATATATGGCCTCCTGTACTTTCGGGGAGACGGCATAGTATCGCTGTTTAATCGGAGGATGGTCGCCCACATCGATTCTGTGGCTAGTCAAGTTCGTCATTCCGGTCATATCGTTAAATTCCGGTAATGTGGTCTCGAGAAACTCTTTTAATTGCCGTTTTTCGGCTTCCTCAATCGTTTGTAGACCACAACATACGGTGTCGGGGTTAGTATTCTCGAAAGGGAATTTCTCATTTGGCCGTTTCGCAAAATACCACACTGAATTGTGGTATTCGGCTACTATGCCGAACTTCGCGATTGAATCGGTTCCTAATAGCAGGGGTGTCACCAGATTGTCCAGGACTCGCGCAAATATATCGCGTTTCTCTCTGCCTATTCTTAACGAAAAACGTGCCTCCTCGATTGCTCGATCTACTGCGCCGGTGGCGAGGAGGAAATAGCAAGGTTTATCTGTTGTTCTAATTTCGATAATTCTATCCTCGACGTTCTCGAGGGTTTCTCGGCTCACAAAGGTCAGCGACGAGCCCGAGTCTATTAAAGCGCGGGTCGCGAAATTGCCGATGTACGCGTCGACGGTCAGTAGAGGCGGTCGGTATACATCCCCATTTACCATTACGCGGGCCGATATTAGTTCGGGTGAAGTCTCTCCCGACCCCTTGATCGACTTCCCTCCTCGTTTCCCGACCGTTTGTTGCACCTTCGGCAGCGATTTAGTGTAACCCCCTCCGCTCCGCACCTGTAGCAGTGCAACCTCGGTTCTTCTCGGCAGTCTCGGGACAGGTGGCCAGTCTTACGACAATTCCAACATTGGTGCTGGTACTTCTCGGTAGCACGCGGTGTATCGCGTCGCGGCCATTGTTGCACTGCCACGGCTGCAGTCTCTTTTGTTGTACGATTTGAGGGGTCGCGGGATGTACTACGTGATCTGTTCCCGGATCGGTTTCTGTCGCGTCTCCCCGGTGTCGGCGACGGTTGTTTACCCGCCTCCGGCCCCCGAGGTGTGTGAAGTGCCGATCCGGATCGAGATTCCCTACGGAAGGATCGGGGAAGTCGATCGCCCGACTCGTCACTTTCTCCACCGCTGGCGGAGGATACCGCGTTCGCGTACCCAAAAGTGACAGACTTACCCCTTCCGGGTGCTTTTACGCGTGAATGTCTACTGGGATCGAATGCTAACCCGGGGTGCACCATTTCCGATGGTTTGGGATTCCCCCGTTTTCTACGTTCTTCGACCCGGTCCGCCTCCACTAACTTATCTGACGCGTCATCGACCGTGTTTAACGACTCTCTTGCTATCGTTTGTCGCAACGATAATTTCGCGCCTTCATACAATATCCTTGCCATTCTCTCCTCTGTCCACCGCGGCTGTAATTTATCGAACATCGTGGTCATGGCCATTATGTACTCGCGGACGGGCTCTGTCTCATCCTGGAATCGTTCTCTAATGTTCCGTTCCAGGTTGAATTGGTATTCGGGGTCCCCGAAAAATTCTCGAAACGCGGTCGCGAATTCCGCCCAACTCCTACAACGACTTCCCTTGCGTTTGTGCCAACGCTTTGCTGTTCCCCCGAAACAAACTGCTACGCAGTCGATCAATTCTATATCGTCGATGCCGTGATACCGTTTCTGGTGTTCGAGGTCCTCTAGAAATTCTTCTGGGTCCTCTCCCTCTTCACCGGAGAATTTTAGCCTCCATCGCCTAATTATTTCGGCGATGGGGGTTCCTCTATAATTTAACTCTCGGGGTCTCGCTCCGCGTGGCCCTTCCGCGTCGGGGTCGTCGCGTAATTCGGGATTCGCACGGGATTCGGGGTTCGTGCTCGGCATACTTGATGCCCGACTACGGTGACGTTCGGGAGACCACGGTCTCCACCTTTGATTCTGCGGAACTCTCAAATTAAATTCGCGGGGCGGTGATCTGCCGCCGCTTTCATTTTTCCCTTGCTGATTAATGCGCAAGGCCGCTATATGATCTAACGCGTCCCCGTAGTCCGATTCTCCGCCGTCGTCCCCATGTTCCTTTTTCGGTAAATTTAACGAACTTCTGATTTTGATTCGTGAACCTCGACACCCAATTCGAAACAGAGTTCCCGTAACCGCGGCCGTATGACCCGAAATGGAATTATTCCCGATATATCACGTTTTAGACAGAGAGGGTGCGTTTTCTTTTTCGTATCGCTAATTTTTCTCGTATTTATTACGACGCGAATTTTCCTTTTACCGACACGAATTCCGACTTTACCTCTACTTACTGCCTTTCCCCCAGCCCTTTCTCGTTCTCTCTATCGCGCCAAAAAGGGAAAACAACAACCCAATCAAAACACTAAATCGGACCCTTTTCGTCAATTTCCCACGCACCTGCCCGTCGACAGTATTACTGCGCGGTCGCTAAGATACTACCGGTAGATTTTCGCAAATTATTCGCCAAATTTCCTCAAGAAACTCGCTAAGAGGTGACCATTATTTTTCCACAAATTGTTCGCTAATTTCCGAAAAACAAAGCTCGCAAAGTATCTACTACTAGGATCCCGCAAATCTCTTTATTTCCGACTAGCGCTAGTCGTTTCACCAAAATATTTCATAAAAGGGGTCCGAAAATTTTAATTACTTGTTAAACTCTCTAGAGTTCAATCGCAAATGGGTTATATTCGTCTAGACTACGGACGATATACGGACAACAAACCAACTTCCTCCACCACATGTATAACACAAAAAAAATTTTATAAAAAAAAACCGTTTGCATGTGGGATTAATTTTTGGGAAACAGCATGAACATAATCAAAATATAACAACGAGGTGAAATTATGCGAGAATATCGCAGCCGCGGGTGGATTACGCTATATGCGGTACCTTCCCCGCGACCGAGAGTTTTCTCTCTATTATCAATTCCCAATAATTGCAATTAAACAACCGTGTGCCATTCCGAGAAAAAAAGAAACAATTTGCATAAATTATGACAATAAGTTCAATGTTTAAATATTAGGAGTTGGTGATTATTGAGGAAAGTGGAATGGTATACAAGAGGAGAATAATATGAGAAAAATGTATCGGTATTGTGGACCTTTACGGGCGGACTACCTCTAGGGGCGATCCTAGTCTCGTAACGGTATTACCCACAATAAACAAATATAAATTGTCCCTCGTATTGGGGATTATTGGGGCGAAACTCAAGATTCCTGGGCGGGTCACACTCGGTGGTGTGTCCCTCTCCCGCGAAATCAAGTGTTACCCCTCCGCCAATAACGAGGTCCAAACACAATTAAATAAACACAGTAAATATGCACAGTATATAATAAAAATTTTTCCAATGAAATAATAAAAAAATCAGACTGCGGAGGAAGCGTGATCGGTATTGATTAACTAACGTAAATTTTCTATTAGTTTTTTGATTTTGTTTAGTCTTGTATAAACTTTAATTATTTTATCTGTACTATGGCCAACGTCGACTAATGCCAATTTGTCAACCTAGAGTTACACTACTAATATCAGCAACAGATTACCCGAAGGTCCGTTAATATTTATTAAATAATGGATTGAAATTGGAATCAATAATGTTATCCAGACGGAACAAAATGAAATTACCGAAATTATTACTATTATTATTAGTACACTGTGTGCAATTGCGTCGAGAGTACGCGCGATCACGTTTCCTTTTCTGACCCTGAATCCTGAAAATAAATTTTGTACACCCGGTATATTGTAACGGCGGAATGGCACACGAAATTCGAAAATATAATGAACAAAGACCCTCGTAGAAGACCTTGAACAGGGAACAGGCTGTTGTAAATACGACGTGACACCGTAATATCTTTTCAACAGCCTGTTGCTGTGTTTACGAGGTGTTGGTTCGTTGGTTCGAGCGAGACAAAGAAAGTACCGCTCAAGGACGGGTCGTGCTTCTCTACTACGCGACGGTTTCGCTCGCCCGATTCAAATTCACACGTTTCGCCTTCGAAATTAGAATTTTCCCGTGAGAGCCTCGAACTTCCTCACGCGTCTCTTTTTTAAAAAGCCTATCTCAAATCGCTTTTTACGGCGAGATTTCCGCGATGTTCGGGCGCCAATTTGTCACGGCGTTTCTTTCCCGGCGAACCGAGAGATAACCGCCTTCGAGAAATTATGGCCTTGCGACCGGGCCACGCTCGGTCGCGCGACACGTGGTCCTCTCGAGACAAAAGATCTTCGCAGATTCGAACGGAACGACAAATTTGGACACGAAGTGAACGGGCGCCAGGTACTATACCGTACCACGCGAAACTCTCGAACGATTCGATCGGTTCTCAAAACGACGTCGAATCTGCGAACATCGTTTAGGCCGGTGACGGCCGCGAATGGGTCCAGGGGACCACGTGAGGAAAGGAACGGGGCATTCCCCGCGACGAGAACGTTTCTCACGGTAAATGAAGCTACTCGGTAGATCTCGGGCAAAATATAGTCGTTTATTAAAACGAGATGGTCATACAATCCGCCGGCCGTTGCCGGCGGTAGTCAATACCTTTGCCGGCGCGAACACGAAAGTGACGGCGGCTGTTCGGCCGATCGCGCGGAATAACTTCTATCGCGTCGAGCTCGGTCGTCACAGGACTTCGCGTGAATTTACAAGCCACGAGGGCACGAATTCCTAAGGGCGTTCCTAATTCGAGACTGGGCGAAATGTGCGAACGGTGAACGACACGAAACGAATACGGCGCGTTATCCTCCCGTGGAACGATCCGAGGGTACACCGAAGAATCACCGGGCGAATATCGTGGGCCCCGAATAGCTCGTGCACGAGGATTCGGCGGCACACGATCCGCGGCCCCGCGAGCCTCTCAGGAGAGCGACTCCTGGTCAGCGGTAAACGCGGGGAAACACGCGGTACACCGCGGTACGAACTTTTCGCGAACTCAAATAACGTCCCCGAACCAACACGAACTGGTCACAAAATTATATCGAAATGAAGCCTGACTGGCACTTACCAATATCGCTGGGATGGCGGCTGTCGCAAAATTACTTGGTTATATCGCGGTCTAAAGGTTCGCACGTGTTACCCGTAAGTAGTCCTTCGACCCAGTGGCCCAGTTCGAGATGATTCGGAACGCGGAAGCGAGTTTTCCCCCCACTCTCGTCTTCGGCGACGCTCGGGCCAATCACGTTGTTTCTGGGCGCAGGGACGACTCGATGACATGTCGGCCCGGGCCTTCGGTATTTTCTATTTTCCGAAGCCCGGCCGATATAAGGCGGTTAGTCGGCATCCATGGATCCGAGCCGTTCCGGTGTAGCTCTCATGGCATTTTCCGGATGAGACGTCGACGAGGGTGGACTGCTGATCATCCTTATGTTTAACAGCCTCGTCGCTTTCTCCGGGTTGACAGATCCGGGCTCGGTCCAATCCTCGCCGTCTTCCTCGCCAGCGGCGCCCTGTGATTGGTGTTCCGAGCGTCTCCGCTTGCGGCCTTCCGCCAATCGGCGGCCGGAGACAGGTATCGGGCTCCTCGCCGATTTCGGTGGTTTCTGAAAACTCTTGTCGCGCCCGGCGGCGCGACATTCAAATGCGATAATTCTATTCTTTTGGGCGTTCGGATGTCCCAGGGAGAGCGCTCGTTATAGCCGTTTCGTTATTGTACCGCTTTTTCGGTGACCCGGTCTTTCGTCTAAGGTTCGGAGTGACGTAGGCTAAATCTGCCACGTCACAACGCATAACGCATAACGCATAACGCATAACGCATAACGCATAACCCATAACGCATAACGCATAACGCATAACGCATAACGCTTAACGCATAACGCATAACGCATAACGCATAACGCATAACGCATAACGCATAACGCATAACGCATAACGCATAACGCATAACGCATAACGCATAACGCATAACGCATAACGCATAACGCATAACGCATAACGCATAACGCATAACGCATAACGCATAACGCATAACGCATAACGCATAACGCATAACGCATAACGCATAACGCATAACGCATAACGCATAACGCATAACGCATAACGCATAACGCATAACGCATAACGCATAACGAATAACGCATAACGCATAACGCATAACGCATAACGCATAACGCATAACGCATAACGCATAACGCAAAACGCATAACGCATAACGCATAACGCATAACGCATAACGCATAACGCATAACGCATAACGCATAACGCATAACGCATAACGCATAACGCATAACGCATAACGCATAACGCATAACGCATAACGCATAACGCATAACGCATAACGCATAACGCATAACGCATAACGCATAACGCATAACGCATAACGAATAACGCATAACGCATAACGCATAACGCATAACGCATAACGCATAACGCATAACGCATAACGCATAACGCATAACGAATAACGCATAACGCATAACGCATAACGCATAACGCATAACGCATAACGCAAAACGCATAACGCATAACGCATAACGCATAACGCATAACGCATAACGCATTACGCATAACGCATCACGCATAACGCATAACGCATAACGCATACCGCATAACCCATAGCGCATAACGCTTAACGCGTAAAGCAAAACTCATAACGCATAACGCATAACGCATAACGCATAACGCATAACGCATAACGCATAACGCATAACGCATAACGCATAACGCATAACGCATAACGCATAACGCATAAGGCTTCAGCATAACACATAAGGCATAACGCATAACGCATAACGCATAACGCATAACGCATAACGCATAACGCATTACGCATAACGCATAACGCATAAGGCATAAGCATAACGCATAACGCATAAGGCATAACGCATAACGCATAACGCATAACGCATAACGCATAACGCATAACGCATAACGCATAACGCATAACGCATAACGCATAACGCATAACGCATAACGCATAAGGCTTCAGCATAACACATAAGGCATAACGCATAACGCATAACGCATAACGCATAACGCATAACGCATAACGCATAACGCATAACGCATAACGCATAACGCATAACGCATAACGCATAACGCATAACGCATAACGCATAACGCATAACGCATAACGCATAACGCATAACGCATAACGCATAACGCATAACGCATAACGCATAACGCATAACGAATAACGCATAACGCATAACGCATAACGCATAACGCATAACGCATAACGCATAACGCATAACGCATAACGCAAAACGCATAACGCATAACGCATAACGCATAACGCATAACGCATAACGCATAACGCATTACGCATAACGCATCACGCATAACGCATAACGCATAACGCATAACGCATAACGCATAACGCATAACGCATAACGCATAACGCATAACGCATAACGCATAACGCATAACGCATAACGCATAACGCATAACGCATAACGCATAACGCATAACGCATAACGCATAACGCATAACGCATAACGCATAACGCATAACGCATAACGCATAACGCATAACGCATAACGCATAACGCATAACGCATAACGCATAACGCATAACGCATAACGCATAACGCATAACGCATAACGCATAACGCATAACGCATAACGCATAACGCATAACGCATAACGCATAACGCATAACGCATAACGCATAACGCATAACGCATAACGCATAACGCATAACGCATAACGCATAACGCATAACGCATAACGCATAACGCATAACGCATAACGCATAACGCATAACGCATAACGCATAACGCATAACGCATAACGCATAACGCATAACGCATAACGCATAACGCATAACGCATAACGCATAACGCATAACGCATAACGCATAACGCATAACGCATAACGCATAACGCATAACGCATAACGCATAACGCATAACGCATAACGCATAACGCATAACGCATAACGCATAACGCATAACGCATAACGCATAACGCATAACGCATAACGCATAACGCATAACGAATAACGCATAACGCATAACGCATAACGCATAACGCATAACGCATAACGCATAACGCATAACGCATAACGCATAACGCATAACGCATAACGCATAACGCATAACGCATAACGCATAACGCATAACGCATAACGCATAACGCATAACGCATAACGCAAAACGCATAACGCATAACGCATAACGCATAACGCATAACGCATAACGCATAACGCATTACGCATAACGCATCACGCATAACGCATAACGCAAAACGCATAACGCATAACGCATAACGCATAACGCATAACGCATAACGCATTACGCATAACGCATCACGCATAACGCATAACGCATAACGCATACCGCATAACCCATAGCGCATAACGCTTAACGCGTAAAGCAAAACTCATAACGCATAACGCATAACGCATAACGCATAACGCATAACGCATAACGCATAACGCATAACGCATAACGCATAACGCATAACGCATAACGCATAACGCATAACGCATAACGCATAACGCATAACGCATAACGCATAACGCATAAGGCTTCAGCATAACACATAAGGCATAACGCATAACGCATAACGCATAACGCATAACGCATAACGCATAACGCATAACGCATAACGCATAACGCATAACGAATAACGCATAACGCATAACGCATAACGCATAACGCATAACGCATAACGCATAACGCATAACGCATAACGCAAAACGCATAACGCATAACGCATAACGCATAACGCATAACGCATAACGCATAACGCATTACGCATAACGCATCACGCATAACGCATAACGCAAAACGCATAACGCATAACGCATAACGCATAACGCATAACGCATAACGCATAACGCATAACGCATAACGCATAACGCAAAACGCATAACGCATAACGCATAACGCATAACGCATTACGCATAACGCATAACGCATTACGCATAACGCATCACGCATAACGCATAACGCATAACGCATAACGCATAACGCATAACGCATAACGCATAACGCATAACGCATAACGCATAACGCATAACGCATAACGCATAATGCATAACCCATAGCGCATAGCGCTTAACGCGTAAAGCAAAACTCATAACCCATAACGCATAACGCATAACGCATAACGCATAACGCATAACGCATTACGCATAACGCATAACGCATAACGCATAACGCATAACGCATAACGCATAACGCATAACGCATAACGCATAACGCATAACGCATAACGCATAACGCATAACGCATAACGCATAACGCATAACGCATAACGCATAACGCATAACGCATAACGCATAACGCATAACGCATAACGCATAACGCATAACGCATAACGCATAACGCATAACGCATAACGCATAACGCATAACGCATAACGCATAACGCATAACGCATAACGCATAACGCATAACGCATAACGCATAACGCATAACGCATAACGCATAACGCATAACGCATAACGCATAACGCATAACGCATAACGCATAACGCATAACGCATAACGCATAACGCATAACGCAAAACGCATAACGCATAACGCATAACGCATAACGCATTACGCATAACGCATAACGCATTACGCATAACGCATCACGCATAACGCATAACGCATAACGCATAACGCATAACCCATAGCGCATAACGCTTAACGCGTAAAGCAAAACTCATAACGCATAACGCATAACGCATAACGCATAACGCATAACGCATAACGCATAACGCATAACGCATAACGCATAACGCATAACGCATAACGCATAACGCATAACGCATAACGCATAACGCATAACGCATAACGCATAACGCATAACGCATAACGCATAACGCATAACGCATAACGCATAACCCATAGCGCATAACGCTTAACGCGTAAAGCAAAACTCATAACCCATAACGCATAACGCATAACGCATAACGCATAACGAATAACGCATAACGCATAACGCATAACGCATAACGCATAACGCATAACGCATAACGCATAACGCATAACGCATAACGCATAACGCATAACGCATAACGCATAACGCATAACGCATAACGCATAACGCATAACGCATAACGCATAACGCATAACGCAAAACGCATAACGCATAACGCATAACGCATAACGCATAACGCATAACGCATAACGCATTACGCATTACGCATAACGCATCACGCATAACGCATAACGCATAACGCATAACGCATAACCCATAGCGCATAACGCTTAACGCGTAAAGCAAAACTCATAACGCATAACGCATAACGCATAACGCATAACGCATAACGCATAACGCATAACGCATAACGCATAACGCATAACGCATAACGCATAACGCATAACGCATAACGCATAACGCATAACGCATAACGCATAACGCATAACGCATAACGCATAACGCATAACGCAGAACGCATAACGCATAACGCATAACGCATAACGCATAACGCATAACGCATAACGCATAACGCATAACGCATAACGCATAACGCATAACGCATAACGCATAACGCATAACGCATAACGCATAACGCATAACGCATAACGCATAACGCATAACGCATAACGCATAACGCATAACGCATAACGCATAACGCATAACGCATAACGCATAACGCATAACGCATAACGCATAACGCATAACGCATAACGCATAACGCATAACGCATAACGCATAACGCATAACGCATAACGCATAACGCATAACGCAAAACGCATAACGCATAACGCATAACGCATAACGCATAACGCATAACGCATAACGCATTACGCATAACGCATCACGCATAACGCATAACGCATAACGCATAACCCATAGCGCATAACGCATAACGCATAACGCATAACCCATAGCGCATAACGCTTAACGCGTAAAGCAAAACTCATAACCCATAACGCATAACGCATAACGCATAACGCATAACGAATAACGCATAACGCATAACGCATAACGCATAACGCATAACGCATAACGCATAACGCATAACGCATAACGCATAACGCATAACGCATAACGCATAACGCATAACGCATAACGCATAACGCATAACGCATAACGCATAACGCATAACGCATAACGCATAACGCATAACGCATAACGCAAAACGCATAACGCATAACGCATAACGCATAACGCATAACGCATAACGCATTACGCATAACGCATCACGCATAACGCATAACGCAAAACGCATAACGCATAACGCATAACGCATAACGCATAACGCATAACGCATAACGCATTACGCATAACGCATAACGCATAACGCATAACGCATAACGCATAACGCATAACGCATAACGCATAACGCATAACGCATAACGCATAACGCATAACGCATAACCCATAGCGCATAACGCTTAACGCGTAAAGCAAAACTCATAACCCATAACGCATAACGCATAACGCATAACGCATAACGAATAACGCATAACGCATAACGCATAACGCATAACGCATAACGCATAACGCATAACGCATAACGCATAACGCATAACGCATAACGCATAACGCATAACGCATAACGCAAAACGCATAACGCATAACGCATAACGCATAACGCATAACGCATTACGCATAACGCATCACGCATAACGCATAACGCAAAACGCATAACGCATAACGCATAACGCATAACGCATAACGCATAACGCATAACGCATTACGCATAACGCATAACGCATAACGCATAACGCATAACGCATAACGCATAACGCATAACGCATAACCCATAGCGCATAGCGCTTAACGCGTAAAGCAAAACTCATAACCCATAACGCATAACGCATAACGCATAACGCATAACGCATAACGCATTACGCATAACGCATAACGCATAACGCATAACGCATAACGCATAACGCATAACGCATAACGCATAACGCATAACGCATAACGCATAACGCATAACGCATAACGCATAACGCATAACGCATAACGCATAACGCATAACGCATAACGCATAACGCATAACGCATAACGCATAACGCATAACGCATAACGCATAACGCATAACGCATAACGCATAACGCATAACGCATAACGCATAACGCATAACGCATAACGCATAACGCATAACGCATAACGCATAACGCATAACGCATAACGCATAACGCATAACGCATAACGCATAACGCATAACGCATAACGCATAACGCATAACGCATAACGCATAACGCATAACGCATAACGCATAACGCATAACGCATAACGCATAACGCATAACGCATAACGCAAAACGCATAACGCATAACGCATAACGCATAACGCATTACGCATAACGCATAACGCATTACGCATAACGCATCACGCATAACGCATAACGCATAACGCATAACGCATAACCCATAGCGCATAACGCTTAACGCGTAAAGCAAAACTCATAACGCATAACGCATAACGCATAACGCATAACGCATAACGCATAACGCATAACGCATAACGCATAACGCATAACGCATAACGCATAACGCATAACGCATAACGCATAACGCATAACGCATAACGCATAACGCATAACGCATAACGCATAACGCATAACGCATAACGCATAACGCATAACCCATAGCGCATAACGCTTAACGCGTAAAGCAAAACTCATAACCCATAACGCATAACGCATAACGCATAACGCATAACGAATAACGCATAACGCATAACGCATAACGCATAACGCATAACGCATAACGCATAACGCATAACGCATAACGCATAACGCATAACGCATAACGCATAACGCATAACGCATAACGCATAACGCATAACGCATAACGCATAACGCATAACGCATAACGCAAAACGCATAACGCATAACGCATAACGCATAACGCATAACGCATAACGCATAACGCATTACGCATTACGCATAACGCATCACGCATAACGCATAACGCATAACGCATAACGCATAACCCATAGCGCATAACGCATAACGCATAACGCATAACGCATAACGCATAACGCATAACGCATAACGCATAACGCATAACGCATAACGCATAACGCATAACGCATAACGCATAACGCAAAACGCATAACGCATAACGCATAACGCATAACGCATAACGCATAACGCATAACGCATTACGCATTACGCATAACGCATCACGCATAACGCATAACGCATAACGCATAACGCATAACCCATAGCGCATAACGCTTAACGCGTAAAGCAAAACTCATAACGCATAACGCATAACGCATAACGCATAACGCATAACGCATAACGCATAACGCATAACGCATAACGCATAACGCATAACGCATAACGCATAACGCATAACGCATAACGCATAACGCATAACGCATAACGCATAACGCATAACGCATAACGCATAACGCAGAACGCATAACGCATAACGCATAACGCATAACGCATAACGCATAACGCATAACGCATAACGCATAACGCATAACGCATAACGCATAACGCATAACGCATAACGCATAACGCATAACGCATAACGCATAACGCATAACGCATAACGCATAACGCATAACGCATAACGCATAACGCATAACGCATAACGCATAACGCATAACGCATAACGCATAACGCATAACGCATAACGCATAACGCATAACGCATAACGCATAACGCATAACGCATAACGCATAACGCATAACGCATAACGCATAACGCATAACGCAAAACGCATAACGCATAACGCATAACGCATAACGCATAACGCATAACGCATAACGCATTACGCATAACGCATCACGCATAACGCATAACGCATAACGCATAACGCATAACCCATAGCGCATAACGCATAACGCATAACGCATAACCCATAGCGCATAACGCTTAACGCGTAAAGCAAAACTCATAACCCATAACGCATAACGCATAACGCATAACGCATAACGAATAACGCATAACGCATAACGCATAACGCATAACGCATAACGCATAACGCATAACGCATAACGCATAACGCATAACGCATAACGCATAACGCATAACGCATAACGCATAACGCATAACGCATAACGCATAACGCATAACGCATAACGCATAACGCATAACGCATAACGCATAACGCAAAACGCATAACGCATAACGCATAACGCATAACGCATAACGCATTACGCATAACGCATCACGCATAACGCATAACGCAAAACGCATAACGCATAACGCATAACGCATAACGCATAACGCATAACGCATAACGCATTACGCATAACGCATAACGCATAACGCATAACGCATAACGCATAACGCATAACGCATAACCCATAGCGCATAGCGCTTAACGCGTAAAGCAAAACTCATAACCCATAACGCATAACGCATAACGCATAACGCATAACGCATAACGCATTACGCATAACGCATAACGCATAACGCATAACGCATAACGCATAACGCATAACGCATAACGCATAACGCATAACCCATAGCGCATAACGCTTAACGCGTAAAGCAAAACTCATAACCCATAACGCATAACGCATAACGCATAACGCATAACGAATAACGCATAACGCATAACGCATAACGCATAACGCATAACGCATAACGCATAACGCATAACGCATAACGCATAACGCATAACGCATAACGCATAACGCATAACGCATAACGCAAAACGCATAACGCATAACGCATAACGCATAACGCATAACGCATTACGCATAACGCATCACGCATAACGCATAACGCAAAACGCATAACGCATAACGCATAACGCATAACGCATAACGCATAACGCATAACGCATTACGCATAACGCATAACGCATAACGCATAACGCATAACGCATAACGCATAACGCATAACGCATAACCCATAGCGCATAGCGCTTAACGCGTAAAGCAAAACTCATAACCCATAACGCATAACGCATAACGCATAACGCATAACGAATAACGCATAACGCATAACGCATAACGCATAACGCATAACGCATAACGCATAACGCATAACGCATAACGCATAACGCATAACGCATAACGCATAACGCATAACGCATAACGCAAAACGCATAACGCATAACGCATAACGCATAACGCATAACGCATTACGCATAACGCATCACGCATAACGCATAACGCAAAACGCATAACGCATAACGCATAACGCATAACGCATAACGCATAACGCATAACGCATAACGCATAACGCATAACGCATAACGCATAACGCATAACGCATAACGCAAAACGCATAACGCATAACGCATAACGCATAACGCATTACGCATAACGCATAACGCATTACGCATAACGCATCACGCATAACGCATAACGCATAACGCATAACGCATAACCCATAGCGCATAACGCTTAACGCGTAAAGCAAAACTCATAACGCATAACGCATAACGCATAACGCATAACGCATAACGCATAACGCATAACGCATAACGCATAACGCATAACGCATAACGCATAACGCATAACGCATAACGCATAACGCATAACGCATAACGCATAACGCATAACGCATAACGCATAACGCATAACGCATAACGCATAACGCATAACGCATAACCCATAGCGCATAACGCTTAACGCGTAAAGCAAAACTCATAACCCATAACGCATAACGCATAACGCATAACGCATAACGAATAACGCATAACGCATAACGCATAACGCATAACGCATAACGCATAACGCATAACGCATAACGCATAACGCATAACGCATAACGCATAACGCATAACGCATAACGCATAACGCATAACGCATAACGCATAACGCATAACGCATAACGCATAACGCATAACGCATAACGCATAACGCATAACGCAAAACGCATAACGCATAACGCATAACGCATAACGCATAACGCATAACGCATAACGCATAACGCATTACGCATTACGCATAACGCATCACGCATAACGCATAACGCATAACGCATAACGCATAACCCATAGCGCATAACGCATAACGCATAACGCATAACGCATAACGCATAACGCATAACGCATAACGCATAACGCATAACGCATAACGCATAACGCATAACGCATAACGCATAACGCAAAACGCATAACGCATAACGCATAACGCATAACGCATAACGCATAACGCATAACGCATTACGCATTACGCATAACGCATCACGCATAACGCATAACGCATAACGCATAACGCATAACCCATAGCGCATAACGCTTAACGCGTAAAGCAAAACTCATAACGCATAACGCATAACGCATAACGCATAACGCATAACGCATAACGCATAACGCATAACGCATAACGCATAACGCATAACGCATAACGCATAACGCATAACGCATAACGCATAACGCATAACGCATAACGCATAACGCATAACGCATAACGCATAACGCAGAACGCATAACGCATAACGCATAACGCATAACGCATAACGCATAACGCATAACGCATAACGCATAACGCATAACGCATAACGCATAACGCATAACGCATAACGCATAACGCATAACGCATAACGCATAACGCATAACGCATAACGCATAACGCATAACGCATAACGCATAACGCATAACGCATAACGCATAACGCATAACGCATAACGCATAACGCATAACGCATAACGCATAACGCATAACGCATAACGCATAACGCATAACGCATAACGCATAACGCATAACGCATAACGCATAACGCATAACGCAAAACGCATAACGCATAACGCATAACGCATAACGCATAACGCATAACGCATAACGCATTACGCATAACGCATCACGCATAACGCATAACGCATAACGCATAACGCATAACCCATAGCGCATAACGCATAACGCATAACGCATAACCCATAGCGCATAACGCTTAACGCGTAAAGCAAAACTCATAACCCATAACGCATAACGCATAACGCATAACGCATAACGAATAACGCATAACGCATAACGCATAACGCATAACGCATAACGCATAACGCATAACGCATAACGCATAACGCATAACGCATAACGCATAACGCATAACGCATAACGCATAACGCATAACGCATAACGCATAACGCATAACGCATAACGCATAACGCATAACGCATAACGCATAACGCAAAACGCATAACGCATAACGCATAACGCATAACGCATAACGCATTACGCATAACGCATCACGCATAACGCATAACGCAAAACGCATAACGCATAACGCATAACGCATAACGCATAACGCATAACGCATAACGCATTACGCATAACGCATAACGCATAACGCATAACGCATAACGCATAACGCATAACGCATAACCCATAGCGCATAGCGCTTAACGCGTAAAGCAAAACTCATAACCCATAACGCATAACGCATAACGCATAACGCATAACGCATAACGCATTACGCATAACGCATAACGCATAACGCATAACGCATAACGCATAACGCATAACGCATAACGCATAACGCATAACCCATAGCGCATAACGCTTAACGCGTAAAGCAAAACTCATAACCCATAACGCATAACGCATAACGCATAACGCATAACGAATAACGCATAACGCATAACGCATAACGCATAACGCATAACGCATAACGCATAACGCATAACGCATAACGCATAACGCATAACGCATAACGCATAACGCATAACGCATAACGCAAAACGCATAACGCATAACGCATAACGCATAACGCATAACGCATTACGCATAACGCATCACGCATAACGCATAACGCAAAACGCATAACGCATAACGCATAACGCATAACGCATAACGCATAACGCATAACGCATTACGCATAACGCATAACGCATAACGCATAACGCATAACGCATAACGCATAACGCATAACGCATAACCCATAGCGCATAGCGCTTAACGCGTAAAGCAAAACTCATAACCCATAACGCATAACGCATAACGCATAACGCATAACGCATAACGCATTACGCATAACGCATAACGCATAACGCATAACGCATAACGCATAACGCATAACGCATAACGCATAACGCATAACGCATAACGCATAACGCATAACGCATAACGCATAACGCATAACGCATAACGCATAACGCATAACGCATAACGCATAACGCATAACGCATAACGCATAACGCATAACGCATAACGCATAACGCATAACGCATAACGCATAACGCATAACGCATAACGCATAACGCATAACGCATAACGCATAACGCATAACGCATAACGCATAACGCATAACGCATAACGCATAACGCATAACGCATAACGCATAACGCATAACGCATAACGCATAACGCATAACGCATAACGCATAACGCATAACGCATAACGCATAACGCATAACGCATAACGCATAACGCAAAACGCATAACGCATAACGCATAACGCATAACGCATTACGCATAACGCATAACGCATTACGCATAACGCATCACGCATAACGCATAACGCATAACGCATAACGCATAACCCATAGCGCATAACGCTTAACGCGTAAAGCAAAACTCATAACGCATAACGCATAACGCATAACGCATAACGCATAACGCATAACGCATAACGCATAACGCATAACGCATAACGCATAACGCATAACGCATAACGCATAACGCATAACGCATAACGCATAACGCATAACGCATAACGCATAACGCATAACGCATAACGCATAACGCATAACGCATAACGCATAACGCATAACCCATAGCGCATAACGCTTAACGCGTAAAGCAAAACTCATAACCCATAACGCATAACGCATAACGCATAACGCATAACGCATAACGAATAACGCATAACGCATAACGCATAACGCATAACGCATAACGCATAACGCATAACGCATAACGCATAACGCATAACGCATAACGCATAACGCATAACGCATAACGCATAACGCATAACGCATAACGCATAACGCATAACGCATAACGCATAACGCATAACGCATAACGCAAAACGCATAACGCATAACGCATAACGCATAACGCATAACGCATAACGCATAACGCATTACGCATTACGCATAACGCATCACGCATAACGCATAACGCATAACGCATAACGCATAACCCATAGCGCATAACGCTTAACGCGTAAAGCAAAACTCATAACGCATAACGCATAACGCATAACGCATAACGCATAACGCATAACGCATAACGCATAACGCATAACGCATAACGCATAACGCATAACGCATAACGCATAACGCATAACGCATAACGCATAACGCATAACGCATAACGCATAACGCATAACGCATAACGCATAACGCATAACGCATAACGCATAACGCAGAACGCATAACGCATAACGCATAACGCATAACGCATAACGCATAACGCATAACGCATAACGCATAACGCATAACGCATAACGCATAACGCATAACGCATAACGCATAACGCATAACGCATAACGCATAACGCATAACGCATAACGCATAACGCATAACGCATAACGCATAACGCATAACGCATAACGCATAACGCATAACGCATAACGCATAACGCATAACGCATAACGCATAACGCATAACGCATAACGCATAACGCATAACGCATAACGCATAACGCATAACGCATAACGCATAACGCATAACGCATAACGCAAAACGCATAACGCATAACGCATAACGCATAACGCATAACGCATAACGCATAACGCATTACGCATAACGCATCACGCATAACGCATAACGCATAACGCATAACGCATAACCCATAGCGCATAACGCATAACGCATAACGCATAACCCATAGCGCATAACGCTTAACGCGTAAAGCAAAACTCATAACCCATAACGCATAACGCATAACGCATAACGCATAACGAATAACGCATAACGCATAACGCATAACGCATAACGCATAACGCATAACGCATAACGCATAACGCATAACGCATAACGCATAACGCATAACGCATAACGCATAACGCATAACGCATAACGCATAACGCATAACGCATAACGCATAACGCATAACGCATAACGCATAACGCAAAACGCATAACGCATAACGCATAACGCATAACGCATTACGCATTACGCATAACGCATCACGCATAACGCATAACGCAAAACGCATAACGCATAACGCATAACGCATAACGCATAACGCATAACGCATAACGCATTACGCATAACGCATCACGCATAACGCATAACGCATAACGCATAACGCATAACCCATAGCGCATAACGCTTAACGCGTAAAGCAAAACTCATAACGCATAACGCATAACGCATAACGCATAACGCATAACGCATAACGCATAACGCATAACGCATAACGCATAACGCATAACGCATAACGCATAACCCATAGCGCATAAAGCTTAACGCGTAAAGCAAAACTCATAACCCATAACGCATAACGCATAACGCATAACGCATAACGAATAACGCATAACGCATAACGCATAACGCATAACGCATAACGCATAACGCATAACGCATAACGCATAACGCATAACGCATAACGCATAACGCATAACGCATAACGCATAACGCATAACGCATAACGCATAACGCATAACGCATAACGCAAAACGCATAACGCATAACGCATAACGCATAACGCATAACGCATTACGCATAACGCATCACGCATAACGCATCACGCATCACGCATAACGCATAACGCATAACGCATAACGCATAACGCATAACGCATTACGCATAACGCATCACGCATAACGCATAACGCATAACGCATAACGCATAACGCATAACGCATAACGCATAACGCATAACGCATAACGCATAACGCATAACGCATAACGCATAACGCATAACGCATAACGCATAACGCATAACGCATAACGCATAACGCATAACGCATAACGCATAACGCATAACGCATAACGCATAACGCATAACGCATAACGCATAACGCATAACGCATAACGCATAACGCATAACGCATAACGCATAACGCATAACGCATAACGCATAACGCATAACGCATAACGCATAACGCATAACGCATAACGCATAACGCATAACGCATAACGCATAACGCATAACGCATAACGCATAACGCATAACGCATAACGCATAACGCATAACGCATAACGCATAACGCATAACGCATAACGCATAACGCATAACGCATAACGCATAACGCATAACGCATAACGCATAACGCATAACGCATAACGCATAACGCATAACGCATAACGCATAACGCATAACGCATAACGCATAACGAATAACGCATAACGCATCACGCATAACGCATAACGCAAAACGCATAACGCATAACGCATAACGCATAACGCATAACGCATTACGCATAACGCATCACGCATAACGCATAACGCATAACGCATACCGCATAACCCATAGCGCATAACGCTTAACGCGTAAAGCAAAACTCATAACGCATAACGCATAACGCATAACGCATAACGCATAACGCATAACGCATAACGCATAACGCATAACGCATAACGCATAACGCATAACGCATAACGCATAACGCATAACGCATAAGGCTTCAGCATAACACATAAGGCATAACGCATAACGCATAACGCATAACGCATAACGCATAACGCATAACGCATAACGCATAACGCATAACGCATAACGAATAACGCATAACGCATAACGCATAACGCATAACGCATAACGCATAACGCATAACGCATAACGCATAACGCAAAACGCATAACGCATAACGCATAACGCATAACGCATAACGCATAACGCATAACGCATTACGCATAACGCATCACGCATAACGCATAACGCAAAACGCATAACGCATAACGCATAACGCATAACGCATAACGCATAACGCATAACGCATAACGCATAACGCATAACGCAAAACGCATAACGCATAACGCATAACGCATAACGCATTACGCATAACGCATAACGCATTACGCATAACGCATCACGCATAACGCATAACGCATAACGCATAACGCATAACGCATAACGCATAACGCATAACGCATAACGCATAACGCATAACGCATAACGCATAACGCATAACGCATAACCCATAGCGCATAGCGCTTAACGCGTAAAGCAAAACTCATAACCCATAACGCATAACGCATAACGCATAACGCATAACGCATAACGCATTACGCATAACGCATAACGCATAACGCATAACGCATAACGCATAACGCATAACGCATAACGCATAACGCATAACGCATAACGCATAACGCATAACGCATAACGCATAACGCATAACGCATAACGCATAACGCATAACGCATAACGCATAACGCATAACGCATAACGCATAACGCATAACGCATAACGCATAACGCATAACGCATAACGCATAACGCATTACGCATAACGCATCACGCATAACGCATAACGCATAACGCACAACGCATAACCCATAGCGCATAACCCATAGCGCATAACGCTTAACGCGTAAAGCAAAACTCATAACGCATAACGCATAACGCATAACGCATAACGCATAACGCATAACGCATAACGCATAACGCATAACGCATAACGCATAACGCATAACGCATAACGCATAACGCATAACCCATAGCGCATAACGCTTAACGCGTAACGCATAACGCATAACGCATAACGCATAACGCATAACGCATAACGCATAACGCATAACGCATAACGCATAACGCATAACGCATAACGCATAACGCATAACGCAAAACGCATAACGCATAACGCATAACGCATAACGCATAACGCATAACGCATAACGCATTACGCATAACGCATCACGCATAACGCATAACGCATAACGCATAACGCATAACGCATAACCCATAGCGCATAACGCTTAACGCGTAAAGCAAAACTCATAACGCATAACGCATAACGCATAACGCATAACGCATAACGCATAACGCATAACGCATAACGCATAACGCATAACGCATAACCCATAGCGCATAACGCTTAACGCGTAAAGCAAAACTCATAACCCATAACGCATAACGCATAACGCATAACGCATAACGCATAACGCATAACGCATAACGCATAACGCATAACGCATAACGCATAACGCATAACGCATAACGCATAACGCATAACGCATAACGCATAACGCATAACGCATAACGCATAACGCATAACGCATAACGCATAACGCATAACGCATAACGCATAACGCATAACGCATAACGCATAACGCAAAACGCATAACGCATAACGCATAACGCATAACGCATAACGCATAACGCATAACGCATAACGCATAACGCATAACGCATAACGCATAACGCATAACGCATAACGCATAACGCATAACGCATAACGCATAACGCATAACGCATAACGCATAACGCATAACCCATAACGCATAACGCATAACGCATAACGCATAACGCATAACGCATAACGCATAACGCATAACGCATAACGCATAACGCATAACGCATAACGCATAACGCATAACCCATAGCGCATAACGCTTAACGCGTAAAGCAAAACTCATAACGCATAACGCATAACGCATAACGCATAACGCATAAAGCATAACGCATAACGCATAACGCATAACGCATAACGCATAACGCATAACGCATAACGCATAACGCATAACGCATAACGCATAACGCATAACGCATAACGCATAACGCATAACGCATAACGCATAACGCATAACGCATA
Source organism: Lasioglossum baleicum (assembly GCF_051020765.1). Classification (NCBI taxonomy): domain Eukaryota; kingdom Metazoa; phylum Arthropoda; class Insecta; order Hymenoptera; family Halictidae; genus Lasioglossum; species Lasioglossum baleicum. The sequence continues at coordinate 138,394 of NW_027469184.1, forward strand.
ACGCATAACGCATAACGCATAACGCATAACGCATAACGCATAACCCATAGCGCATAACGCTTAACGCGTAAAGCAAAACTCATAACCCATAACGCATAACTCATAACGCATAACGCATAACGCATAACGCATAACGCATAACCCATAGCGCATAACGCTTAACGCGTAAAGCAAAACTCATAACCCATAACGCATAACGCATAACGCATAACGCATAACGAATAACGCATAACGCATAACGCATAACGCATAACGCATAACGCATAACGCATAACGCATAACGCATAACGCATAACGCATAACGCATAACGCATAACGCATAACGCATAACGCATAACGCATAACGCATAACGCATAACGCATAACGCATAACGCATAACGCATAACGCATAACGCATAACGCAAAACGCATAACGCATAACGCATAACGCATAACGCATAACGCATTACGCATAACGCATCACGCATAACGCATAACGCAAAACGCATAACGCATAACGCATAACGCATAACGCATAACGCATAACGCATAACGCATTACGCATAACGCATCACGCATAACGCATAACGCATAACGCATAACGCATAACCCATAGCGCATAACGCTTAACGCGTAAAGCAAAACTCATAACGCATAACGCATAACGCATAACGCATAACGCATAACGCATAACGCATAACGCATAACGCATAACGCATAACGCATAACGCATAACGCATAACGCATAACGCATAACGCATAACGCATAACGCATAACCCATAGCGCATAAAGCTTAACGCGTAAAGCAAAACTCATAACCCATAACGCATAACGCATAACGCATAACGCATAACGAATAACGCATAACGCATAACGCATAACGCATAACGCATAACGCATAACGCATAACGCATAACGCATAACGCATAACGCATAACGCATAACGCATAACGCATAACGCATAACGCATAACGCATAACGCATAACGCATAACGCATAACGCATAACGCAAAACGCATAACGCATAACGCATAACGCATAACGCATAACGCATTACGCATAACGCATCACGCATAACGCATCACGCATCACGCATAACGCATAACGCATAACGCATAACGCATAACGCATAACGCATAACGCATAACGCATAACGCATAACGCATAACGCATAACGCATAACGCATAACGCATAACGCATAACGCATAACGCATAACGCATAACGCATAACGCATAACGCATAACGCATAACGCATAACGCATAACGCATAACGCATAACGCATAACGCATAACGCATAACGCATAACGCATAACGCATAACGCATAACGCATAACGCATAACGCATAACGCATAACGCATAACGCATAACGCATAACGCATAACGCATAACGCATAACGCATAACGCATAACGCATAACGCATAACGCATAACGCATAACGCATAACGCATAACGCATAACGCATAACGCATAACGCATAACGCATAACGCATAACGCATCACGCATAACGCATCACGCATAACGCATAACGCATAACGCATAACGCATAACGCATCACGCATAACGCATAACGCATAACGCATAACGCATAACGCATAACGCATAACGCATAACGCATAACGCATAACGCATAACGCATAACGCATAACGCATAACGCATAACGCATAGCGCATAACGCTTAACGCGTAAAGCAAAACTCATAACCCATAACGCATAACGCATAACGCATAACGCATAACGCATAACGCATAACGCATAACGCATAACGCATAACGCATAACGCATAACGCATAACGCATAACGCATAACGCATAACGCATAACGCATAACGCATAGCGCATAACGCTTAACGCGTAAAGCAAAACTCATAACCCATAACGCATAACGCATAACGCATAACGCATAACGCATAACGCATAACGCATAACGCATAACGCATAACGCATAACGCATAACGCATAACGCATAACGCATAACGCATAACGCATAACGCATAACGCATAACGCAAAACGCATAACGCATAACGCATAACGCATAACGCATAACGCATAACGCATAACGCATAACGCATAACGCATTACGCATAACGCATCACGCATAACGCATAACGCATAACGCATAACGCATAACCCATAGCGCATAACGCTTAACGCGTAAAGCAAAACTCATAACGCATAACGCATAACGCATAACGCATAACGCATAAAGCATAACGCATAACGCATAACGCATAACGCATAACGCATAACGCATAACGCATAACGCATAACGCATAACGCATAACGCATAACGCATAACGCATAACGCATAACGCATAACGCATAACGCATAACGCATAACGCATAACGCATAACCCATAGCGCATAACGCTTAACGCGTAAAGCAAAACTCATAACCCATAACGCATAACGCATAACGCATAACGCATAACGCATAACGCATAACGCATAACGCATAACGCATAACGCATAACGCATAACGCATAACGCATAACGCATAACGCATAACGCATAACGCATAACGCATAACGCATAACGCATAACGCATAACGCATAACGCATAACGCATAACGCATAACGCATAGCGCATAACGCTTAACGCGTAAAGCAAAACTCATAACCCATAACGCATAACGCATAACGCATAACGCATAACGCATAACGCATAACGCATAACGCATAACGCATAACGCATAACGCATAACGCATAACGCATAACGCATAACGCATAACGCATAACGCATAACGCATAACGCATAACGCATAACGCATAACGCATAACGCATAACGCATAACGCATAACGCATAACGCATAACGCATAACGCATAACGCATAACGCATAACGCATAACGCATAACGCATAACGCATAACGCATAACGCATAACGCATAACGCATAACGCATAACGCATAACGCATAACGCATAACGCATAACGCATAACGCATAACGCATAACGCATAACGCATAACGCATAACGCATAACGCATAACGCATAACGCATAACGCATAACGCATAACGCATAACGCATAACGCATAACGCATAACGCATAACGCATAACGCATAACGCATAACGCATAACGCATAACGCATAACGCATAACGCATAACGCATAACGCATAACGCATAACGCATAACGCATAACGCATAACGCAAAACGCATAACGCATAACGCATAACGCATAACGCATAACGCATAACGCATAACGCATAACGCATAACGCATTACGCATAACGCATCACGCATAACGCATAACGCATAACGCATAACGCATAACCCATAGCGCATAACGCTTAACGCGTAAAGCAAAACTCATAACGCATAACGCATAACGCATAACGCATAACGCATAAAGCATAACGCATAACGCATAACGCATAACGCATAACGCATAACGCATAACGCATAACGCATAACGCATAACGCATAACGCATAACGCATAACGCATAACGCATAACGCATAACGCATAACGCATAACGCATAACGCATAACCCATAGCGCATAACGCTTAACGCGTAAAGCAAAACTCATAACCCATAACGCATAACGCATAACGCATAACGCATAACGCATAACGCATAACGCATAACGCATAACGCATAACGCATAACGCATAACGCATAACGCATAACGCATAACGCATAACGCATAACGCATAACGCATAACGCATAACGCATAACGCATAACGCATAACGCATAACGCATAACGCATAACGCATAACGCATAACGCATAACGCATAACGCATAACGCATAACGCATAACGCATAACGCATAACGCATAACGCATAACGCATAACGCATAACGCATAACGCATAACGCATAACGCATAACGCATAACGCATAACGCATAACGCATAACGCATAACGCATAACGCATAACGCATAACGCATAACGCATAACGCATAACGCATAACGCATAACGCATAACGCATAACGCATAACGCATAACGCAAAACGCATAACGCATAACGCATAACGCATAACGCATAACGCATAACGCATAACGCATAACGCATTACGCATAACGCATCACGCATAACGCATAACGCATAACGCATAACGCATAACCCATAGCGCATAACGCTTAACGCGTAAAGCAAAACTCATAACGCATAACGCATAACGCATAACGCATAACGCATAAAGCATAACGCATAACGCATAACGCATAACGCATAACGCATAACGCATAACGCATAACGCATAACGCATAACGCATAACGCATAACGCATAACGCATAACGCATAACGCATAACCCATAGCGCATAACGCTTAACGCGTAAAGCAAAACTCATAACCCATAACGCATAACGCATAACGCATAACGCATAACGCATAACGCATAACGCATAACGCATAACGCATAACGCATAACGCATAACGCATAACGCATAACGCATAACGCATAACGCATAACGCATAACGCATAACGCATAACGCATAACGCATAACGCATAACGCATAACGCATAACGCATAACGCATAACGCATAACGCATAACGCATAACGCATAACGCATAACGCATAACGCATAACGCATAACGCAAAACGCATAACGCATAACGCATCACGCATAACGCATCACGCATAACGCATAACGCATAACGCATAACGCATAACGCATCACGCATAACGCATAACGCATAACGCGTAACGCATAACGCATAACGCATAACGCATAACGCATAACGCATAACGCATAACGCATAGCGCATAACGCTTAACGCGTAAAGCAAAACTCATAACCCATAACGCATAACGCATAACGCATAACGCATAACGCATAACGCATAACGCATAACGCATAACGCATAACGCATAACGCATAACGCATAACGCATAACGCATAACGCATAACGCATAACGCATAACGCATAACGCATAACGCATAACGCATAACGCATAACGCATAACGCATAACGCATAACGCATAACGCATAACGCATAACGCATAACGCATAACGCATAACGCATAACGCATAACGCATAACGCATAACGCATAACGCATAACGCATAACGCATAACGCATAACGCATAACGCATAACGCATAACGCATAACGCATAACGCATAACGCATAACGCATAACGCATAACGCATAACGCATAACGCATAACGCATAACGCAAAACGCATAACGCATAACGCATAACGCATAACGCATAACGCATAACGCATAACGCATAACGCATTACGCATAACGCATCACGCATAACGCATAACGCATAACGCACAACGCATAACCCATAGCGCATAACCCATAGCGCATAACGCTTAACGCGTAAAGCAAAACTCATAACGCATAACGCATAACGCATAACGCATAACGCATAACGCATAACGCATAACGCATAACGCATAACGCATAACGCATAACGCATAACCCATAGCGCATAACGCTTAACGCGTAACGCATAACGCATAACGCATAACGCATAACGCATAACGCATAACGCATAACGCATAACGCATAACGCATAACGCATAACGCATAACGCATAACGCAAAACGCATAACGCATAACGCATAACGCATAACGCATAACGCATAACGCATAACGCATTACGCATAACGCATCACGCATAACGCATAACGCATAACGCATAACGCATAACGCATAACCCATAGCGCATAACGCTTAACGCGTAAAGCAAAACTCATAACGCATAACGCATAACGCATAACGCATAACGCATAACGCATAACGCATAACGCATAACGCATAACGCATAACGCATAACGCATAACGCATAACGCATAACGCATAACGCATAACCCATAGCGCATAACGCTTAACGCGTAAAGCAAAACTCATAACCCATAACGCATAACGCATAACGCATAACGCATAACGCATAACGCATAACGCATAACGCATAACGCATAACGCATAACGCATAACGCATAACGCATAACGCATAACGCATAACGCATAACGCATAACGCATAACGCATAACGCATAACGCATAACGCATAACGCATAACGCATAACGCATAACGCATAACGCATAACGCATAACGCATAACGCATAACGCATAACGCATAACGCATAACGCATAACGCATAACGCATAACGCATAACGCATAACGCATAACGCATAACGCATAACGCATAACGCATAACGCATAACGCATAACGCATAACGCATAACGCATAACGCATAACGCATAACGCATAACGCATAACGCATAACGCATAACGCATAACCCATAACGCATAACGCATAACGCATAACGCATAACGCATAACGCATAACGCATAACGCATAACGCATAACGCATAACGCATAACGCATAACGCATAACGCATAACGCATAACGCATAACGCATAACGCATAACGCATAACGCATAACGCAAAACGCATAACGCATAACGCATAACGCATAACGCATAACGCATAACGCATAACGCATAACGCATAACGCATTACGCATAACGCATCACGCATAACGCATAACGCATAACGCACAACGCATAACCCATAGCGCATAACGCTTAACGCGTAAAGCAAAACTCATAACGCATAACGCATAACGCATAACGCATAACGCATAACGCATAACGCATAACGCATAACGCATAACGCATAACGCATAACCCATAGCGCATAACGCTTAACGCGTAAAGCAAAACTCATAACCCATAACGCATAACGCATAACGCATAACGCATAACGCATAACGCATAACGCATAACGCATAACGCATAACGCATAACGCATAACGCATAACGTATAACGCATAACGCATAACGCATAACGCATAACGCATAACGCATAACGCATAACGCATAACGCATAACGCATCACGCATAACGCATCACGCATAACGCATAACGCATAACGCATTACGCATAACGCATAACGCATAAGGCATAAGCATAACGCATAACGCATAACGCATAACGCATAACCCATAGCGCATAACGCTTAACGCGTAAAGCAAAACTCATAACCCATAACGCATAACGCATAACGCATAACGCATAACGCATAACGCATAACGCATAACGCATAACGCATAACGCATAACGCATAACGCATAACGCATAACGCATAACGCATAACGCATAACGCATAACGCATAACGCATAACGCATAACGCATAACGCATAACGCATAACGCATAACGCATAACGCATAACGCATAACGCATAACGCATAACGCATAACGCATAACGCATAACGCATAACGCATAACGCATAACGCATAACGCATAACGCATAACGCATAACGCATAACGCATAACGCATAACGCAAAACGCATAACGCATAACGCATAACGCATAACGCATAACGCATAACGCATAACGCATAACGCATTACGCATAACGCATCACGCATAACGCATAACGCATAACGCATAACGCATAACCCATAGCGCATAACGCTTAACGCGTAAAGCAAAACTCATAACGCATAACGCATAACGCATAACGCATAACGCATAAAGCATAACGCATAACGCATAACGCATAACGCATAACGCATAACGCATAACGCATAACGCATAACGCATAACGCATAACGCATAACGCATAACGCATAACCCATAGCGCATAACGCTTAACGCGTAAAGCAAAACTCATAACCCATAACGCATAACGCATAACGCATAACGCATAACGCATAACGCATAACGCATAACGCATAACGCATAACGCATAACGCATAACGCATAACGCATAACGCATAACGCATAACGCATAACGCATAACGCATAACGCATAACGCATAACGCATAACGCATAACGCATAACGCATAACGCAAAACGCATAACGCATAACGCATCACGCATAACGCATCACGCATAACGCATAACGCATAACGCATAACGCATAACGCATCACGCATAACGCATAACGCATAACGCGTAACGCATAACGCATAACGCATAACGCATAACGCATAACGCATAACGCATAACGCATAGCGCATAACGCTTAACGCGTAAAGCAAAACTCATAACGCATAACGCATAACGCATAACGCATAACGCATAACGCATAACGCATAACGCATAACGCATAACGCATAACGCATAACGCATAACGCATAACGCATAACGCATAACGCATAACGCATAACGCATAACGCATAACGCATAACGCATAACGCATAACGCATAACGCATAACGCATAACGCATAACGCATAACGCATAACGCATAACGCATAACGCATAACGCATAACGCATAACGCATAACGCATAACGCATAACGCATAACGCATAACGCATAACGCATAACGCATAACGCATAACGCATAACGCATAACGCATAACGCATAACGCATTACGCATAACGCATCACGCATAACGCATAACGCATAACGCATAACGCATAACGCATAACGCATAACGCATAACGCATAACGCATAACGCATAACGCATAACGCATAACGCATAACGCATAACGCATAACGCATAACGCATAACGCATAACGCATAACGCATAACGCATAACGCATAACGCATAACGCATAACGCATAACGCATAACGCAAAACGCATAACGCATAACGCATAACGCATAACGCATAACGCATAACGCATAACGCATAACGCATTACGCATAACGCATCACGCATAACGCATAACGCATAACGCACAACGCATAACCCATAGCGCATAACCCATAGCGCATAACGCTTAACGCGTAAAGCAAAACTCATAACGCATAACGCATAACGCATAACGCATAACGCATAACGCATAACGCATAACGCATAACGCATAACGCATAACGCATAACGCATAACCCATAGCGCATAACGCTTAACGCGTAAAGCAAAACTCATAACCCATAACGCATAACGCATAACGCATAACGCATAACGCATAACGCATAACGCATAACGCATAACGCATAACGCATAACGCATAACGTATAACGCATAACGCATAACGCATAACGCATAACGCATAACGCATAACGCAAAACGCATAACGCATAACGCATAACGCATCACGCATAACGCATCACGCATAACGCATAACGCATAACGCATTACGCATAACGCATAACGCATAAGGCATAAGCATAACGCATAACGCATAACGCATAACCCATAGCGCATAACGCATAACGCATAACGCATAACCCATAGCGCATAACGCTTAACGCGTAAAGCAAAACTCATAACCCATAACGCATAACGCATAACGCATAACGCATAACGCATAACGCATAACGCATAACGCATAACGCATAACGCATAACGCATAACGCATAACGCATAACGCATAACGCATAACGCATAACGCATAACGCATAACGCATAACGCATAACGCATAACGCATAACGCATAACGCATAACGCATAACGCATAACGCATAACGCATAACGCATAACGCATAACGCATAACGCATAACGCATAACGCATAACGCAAAACGCATAACGCATAACGCATAACGCATAACGCATAACGCATAACGCATAACGCATAACGCATAACGCATAACGCATAACGCATAACGCATAACGCAAAACGCATAACGCATAACGCATAACGCATAACGCATAACGCATAACGCATAACGCATAACGCATAACGCATAACGTATAACGCATAACGCATAACGCATAACGCATAACGCATAACGCATAACGCATAACGCATAACGCATAACGCATCACGCATAACGCATCACGCATAACGCATAACGCATAACGCATAACGCATAACGCATTACGCATAACGCATCACGCATAACGCATAACGCATAACGCATAACGCATAACCCATAGCGCATAACGCTTAACGCGTAAAGCAAAACTCATAACGCATAACGCATAACGCATAACGCATAACGCATAACGCATAACGCATAACGCATAACGCATAACGCATAACGCATAACGCATAACCCATAACGCATAACGCATAACGCATAACGCATAACGCATAACGCATAACGCATAACGCATAACGCATAACGCATAACGCATAACGCATAACGCATAACGCATAACGCATAACGCATAACGCATAACGCATAACGCATAACCCATAGCGCATAACGCTTAACACGTAAAGCAAAACTCATAACCCATAACGCATAACGCATAACACATAACGCATAACGCATAACGCATAACGCATAACGCATAACGCATAACGCATAACGCATAACGCATAACGCATAACGCATAACGCATAACGCATAACGCATAACGCATAACGCATAACGCATAACGCATAACGCATAACGCATAACGCATAACGCATAACGCATAACGCATAACGCATAACGCATAACGCATAACGCATTACGCATAACGCATCACGCATAACGCATAACGCATAACGCATAACGCATAACGCATAACCCATAGCGCATAACGCTTAACGCGTAAAGCAAAACTCATAACGCATAACGCATAACGCATAACGCATAACGCATAACGCATAACGCATAACGCATAACGCATAACGCATAACGCATAACGCATAACGCATAACGCATAACGCATAACGCATAACGCATAACGCATAACGCATAACGCATAACGCATAACGCATAACGCATAACGCATAACGCATAACGCATAACGCATAACGCATAACGCATAACGCATAACGCATTACGCATAACGCATCACGCATAACGCATAACGCATAACGCATAACGCATAACCCATAGCGCATAACGCTTAACGCGTAAAGCAAAACTCATAACGCATAACGCATAACGCATAACGCATAACGCATAACGCATAACGCATAACGCATAACGCATAACGCATAACGCATAACGCATAACGCATAACGCATAACGCATAACGCATAACGCATAACGCATAACGCATAACGCATAACGCATAACGCATAACGCATAACCCATAGCGCATAACGCTTAACGCGTAAAGCAAAACTCATAACCCATAACGCATAACGCATAACGCATAACGCATAACGCATAACGCATAACGCATAACGCATAACGCATAACGCATAACGCATAACGCATAACGCATAACGCATAACGCATAACGCATAACGCATAACGCATAACGCATAACCCATAGCGCATAACGCTTAACGCGTAAAGCAAAACTCATAACCCATAACGCATAACGCATAACGCATAACGCATAACGCATAACGCATAACGCATAACGCATAACGCATAACGCATAACGCATAACGCATAACGCATAACGCATAACGCATAACGCATAACGCATAACGCATAACGCATTACGCATAACGCATCACGCATAACGCATAACGCATAACGCATAACGCATAACCCATAGCGCATAACGCTTAACGCGTAAAGCAAAACTCATAACGCATAACGCATAACGCATAACGCATAACGCATAACGCATAACGCATAACGCATAACGCATAACGCATAACGCATAACGCATAACGCATAACGCATAACGCATAACGCATAACGCATAACGCATAACGCATAACGCATAACGCATAACGCATAACGCATAACGCATAACGCATAACGCATAACCCATAGCGCATAACGCTTAACACGTAAAGCAAAACTCATAACCCATAACGCATAACGCATAACACATAACGCATAACGCATAACGCATAACGCATAACGCATAACGCATAACGCATAACGCATAACGCATAACGCATAACGCATAACGCATAACGCATAACGCATAACGCATAACGCATAACGCATAACGCATAACGCATAACGCATAACGCATAACGCATAACGCATAACGCATAACGCATAACGCATAACGCATAACGCATAACGCATAACGCATAACGCATAACGCATAACGCATAACGCATAACGCATAACGCATAACGCATAACGCATAACGCATAACGCAAAACGCATAACGCATAACGCATAACGCATAACGCATAACGCATAACGCATAACGCATAACGCATTACGCATAACGCATCACGCATAACGCATAACGCATAACGCATAACGCATAACCCATAGCGCATAACGCTTAACGCGTAAAGCAAAACTCATAACGCATAACGCATAACGCATAACGCATAACGCATAACGCATAACGCATAACGCATAACGCATAACGCATAACGCATAACGCATAACGCATAACGCATAACGCATAACGCATAACGCATAACGCATAACGCATAACGCATAACGCATAACGCATAACGCATAACGCATAACGCATAACGCATAACGCATAACGCATAACGCATAACGCATAACGCATAACGCATAACGCATAACGCATAACGCATAACGCATAACGCATAACGCATAACGCATAACGCATAACGCATAACGCATAACGCATAACGCATAACGCATAACGCATAACGCATTACGCATCACGCATAACGCATAACGCATAACGCATAACGCATAACCCATAGCGCATAACGCTTAACGCGTAAAGCAAAACTCATAACGCATAACGCATAACGCATAACGCATAACGCATAACGCATAACGCATAACGCATAACGCATAACGCATAACGCATAACGCATAACGCATAACGCATAACGCATAACGCATAACGCATAACGCATAACGCATAACGCATAACGCATAACGCATAACGCATAACGCATAACGCATAACGCATAACGCATAACGCATAACGCATAACGCATAACGCATAACGCATAACGCATAACGCATAACGCATAACGCATTACGCATAACGCATCACGCATAACGCATAACGCATAACGCATAACGCATAACCCATAGCGCATAACGCTTAACGCGTAAAGCAAAACTCATAACGCATAACGCATAACGCATAACGCATAACGCATAACGCATAACGCATAACGCATAACGCATAACGCATAACGCATAACGCATAACGCATAACGCATAACGCATAACGCATAACGCATAACGCATAACGCATAACGCATAACGCATAACGCATAACGCATAACGCATAACGCATAACGCATAACCCATAGCGCATAACGCTTAACGCGTAAAGCAAAACTCATAACCCATAACGCATAACGCATAACGCATAACGCATAACGCATAACGCATAACGCATAACGCATAACGCATAACGCATAACGCATAACGCATAACGCATAACGCATAACGCATAACGCATAACGCATAACGCATAACGCATAACGCATAACGCATAACGCATAACGCATAACGCATAACGCATAACGCATAACGCATAACGCATAACGCATAACGCATAACGCATAACGCATAACGCATAACGCATAACGCATAACGCATAACGCATAACGCATAACGCATAACGCATAACGCATAACGCATAACGCATAACGCATAACGCATAACGCATAACGCATAACGCATAACGCATAACGCATAACGCATAACGCATAACGCATAACGCATAACGCATAACGCATAACGCATAACGCATAACGCATAACGCATAACGCATAACGCATAACGCAAAACGCATAACGCATAACGCATAACGCATAACGCATAACGCATAACGCATAACGCATTACGCATAACGCATCACGCATAACGCATAACGCATAACGCATAACGCATAACCCATAGCGCATAACGCTTAACGCGTAAAGCAAAACTCATAACGCATAACGCATAACGCATAACGCATAACGCATAACGCATAACGCATAACGCATAACGCATAACGCATAACGCATAACGCATAACGCATAACGCATAACGCATAACGCATAACGCATAACGCATAACGCATAACGCATAACGCATAACGCATAACGCATAACGCATAACGCATAACCCATAGCGCATAACGCTTAACACGTAAAGCAAAACTCATAACCCATAACGCATAACGCATAACACATAACGCATAACGCATAACGCATAACGCATAACGCATAACGCATAACGCATAACGCATAACGCATAACGCATAACGCATAACGCATAACGCATAACGCATAACGCATAACGCATAACGCATAACGCATAACGCATAACGCATAACGCATAACGCATAACGCATAACGCATAACGCATAACGCATAACGCATAACGCATAACGCATAACGCATAACGCATAACGCATAACGCATAACGCATAACGCAAAACGCATAACGCATAACGCATAACGCATAACGCATAACGCATAACGCATAACGCATAACGCATTACGCATAACGCATCACGCATAACGCATAACGCATAACGCATAACGCATAACCCATAGCGCATAACGCTTAACGCGTAAAGCAAAACTCATAACGCATAACGCATAACGCATAACGCATAACGCATAACGCATAACGCATAACGCATAACGCATAACGCATAACGCATAACGCATAACGCATAACGCATAACGCATAACGCATAACGCATAACGCATAACGCATAACGCATAACGCATAACGCATAACGCATAACGCATAACGCATAACGCATAACGCATAACGCATAACGCAAAACGCATAACGCATAACGCATAACGCATAACGCATAACGCATAACGCATAACGCATAACGCATAACGCATAACGCATAACGCATAACGCATAACGCATAACGCATAACGCATAACGCATAACGCATAACGCATAACGCATAACGCATAACGCATAACGCATAACGCATAACGCATAACGCATAACGCATAACGCATAACGCATAACCCATAGCGCATAACGCTTAACACGTAAAGCAAAACTCATAACCCATAACGCATAACGCATAACGCATAACGCATAACGCATAACGCATAACGCATAACGCATAACGCATAACGCATAACGCATAACGCATAACGCATAACGCATAACGCATAACGCATAACGCATAACGCATAACGCATAACGCATAACGCATAACGCATAACGCATAACGCATAACGCATAACGCATAACGCATAACGCATAACGCATAACGCATAACGCATAACGCATAACGCATAACGCATAACGCATAACGCATAACGCATAACGCATAACGCATAACGCATAACGCATAACGCATAACGCATAACGCATAACGCATAACGCATAACGCATAACGCATAACGCATAACGCATAACGCATAACGCATAACGCATAACGCATAACGCATAACGCATAACGCATAACCCATAACGCATAACGCATAACGCATAACGCATAACGCATAACCCATAACGCATAACGCATAACGCATAACGCATAACGCATAACGCATAACGCATAACGCATAACGCATAACGCATAACGCATAACGCATAACGCATAACGCATAACGCATAACGCATAACGCATAACGCATAACGCATAACGCATAACGCATAACGCATAACGCATAACGCATAACGCATAACGCATAACGCATAACGCATAACGCATAACGCATAACGCATAACGCATAACCCATAGCGCATAACGCTTAACGCGTAAAGCAAAACTCATAACCCATAACCCATAACGCATAACGCATAACGCATAACGCATAACGCATAACGCATAACGCATAACGCATAACGCATAACGCATAACGCATAACGCATAACGCATAACGCATAACGCATAACGCATAACGCATAACCCATAGCGCATAACGCGTAAAGCAAAACTCATAACCCATAACGCATAACGCATAACGCATAACGCATAACGCATAACGCATAACGCATAACGCATAACGCATAACGCATAACGCATAACGCATAACCCATAGCGCATAACGCTTAACGCGTAAAGCAAAACTCATAACCCATAACGCATAACGCATAACGCATAACGCATAACGCATAACGCATAACGCATAACGCATAACGCATAACGCATAACGCATAACGCATAACGCATAACGCATAACGCATAACGCATAACGCATAACGCATAACGCATAACGCATAACGCATAACGCATAACGCATAACGCATAACGCATAACGCATAACGCGTAACGCATAACGCATAACGCATAACGCATAACGCATAACGCATAACGCATAACGCATAACCCATAGCGCATAACGCGTAAAGCAAAACTCATAACCCATAACGCATAACGCATAACGCATAACGCATAACGCATAACGCATAACGCATAACGCATAACGCATAACGCATAACGCATAACGCATAACGCATAACCCACAGCGCATAACGCTTAACGCGTAAAGCAAAACTCATAACCCATAACGCATAACGCATAACGCATAACGCATAACGCATAACGCATAACGCATAACGCATAACGCATAACGCATAACGCATAACGCATAACGCATAACGCATAACGCATAACGCATAACGCATAACGCATAACGCATAACGCATAACGCATAACGCATAACGCATAACGCATAACGCATAACGCATAACGCATAACGCATAACGCGTAACGCATAACGCATAACGCATAACGCATAACGCATAACGCATAACGCATAACGCATAACCCATAGCGCATAACGCTTAACGCGTAAAGCAAAACTCATAACCCATAACGCATAACGCATAACGCATAACGCATAACGCATAACGCATAACGCATAACGCATAACGCATAACGCATAACGCATAACGCATAACGCATAACGCATAACGCATAACGCATAACGCATAACGCATAACGCATAACGCATAACGCATAACGCATAACGCATAACGCATAACGCATAACGCATAACGCATAACGCATAACGCATAACGCATAACGCATAACGCATAACGCATAACGCATAACGCATAACGCATAACGCATAACGCATAACGCATAACGCATAACGCATAACGCATAACGCATAACGCATAACGCATAACGCATAACGCATAACGCATAACGCATAACGCATAACGCATAACGCATAACGCATAACGCATAACGCATAACGCATAACGCATAACGCATAACGCATAACGCATAACGCATAACGCAAAACGCATAACGCATAACGCATAACGCATAACGCATAACGCATAACGCATAACGCATAACGCTTAACGCGTAACGCATAACGCATAACGCATAACGCATAACGCATAACGCATAACGCATAACGCATAACGCATAACGCATAACGCATAACGCATAACGCATAACGCATAACGCATAACGCATAACGCATAACGCATAACGCATAACGCATAACGCATAACGCTTAACTCATAACCCATAACGCATAACGCATAACGCATTACGCATAACGCATAACGCATAACGCATAACGCATAACGCATAACGCATAACGCATAACGCATAACGCATAACGCATAACGCATAACGCATAACGCATAACGCATAACGCATAACGCATAACGCATAACGCATAACGCATAACGCATAACGCATAACGCATAACGCATAACGCATAACGCATAACGCATAACGCATAACGCATAACGCATAACGCATAACGCATAACGCATAACGCATAACGCATAACGCATAACGCATAACGCATAACGCATAACGCATAACGCATAACGCATAACGCATAACGCATAACGCATAACGCATAACGCATAACGCATAACGCATAACGCATAACGCAAAACGCATAACGCATAACGCATAACGCATAACGCATAACGCATAACGCATAACGCATTACGCATAACGCATCACGCATAACGCATAACGCATAACGCATAACGCATAACCCATAGCGCATAACGCTTAACGCGTAAAGCAAAACTCATAACGCATAACGCATAACGCATAACGCATAACGCATAACGCATAACGCATAACGCATAACGCATAACGCATAACGCATAACGCATAACGCATAACGCATAACGCATAACGCATAACGCATAACGCATAACGCATAACGCATAACGCATAACGCATAACGCATAACGCATAACGCATAACGCATAACGCATAACGCATAACGCATAACGCATAACGCATAACGCATAACGCATAACCCATAGCGCATAACGCTTAACACGTAAAGCAAAACTCATAACCCATAACGCATAACGCATAACACATAACGCATAACGCATAACGCATAACGCATAACGCATAACGCATAACGCATAACGCATAACGCATAACGCATAACGCATAACGCATAACGCATAACGCATAACGCATAACGCATAACGCATAACGCATAACGCATAACGCATAACGCATAACGCATAACGCATAACGCATAACGCATAACGCATAACGCATAACGCATAACGCATAACGCATAACGCATAACGCATAACGCATAACGCATAACGCATAACGCATAACGCATAACGCATAACGCAAAACGCATAACGCATAACGCATAACGCATAACGCATAACGCATAACGCATAACGCATAACGCATTACGCATAACGCATCACGCATAACGCATAACGCATAACGCATAACGCATAACCCATAGCGCATAACGCTTAACGCGTAAAGCAAAACTCATAACGCATAACGCATAACGCATAACGCATAACGCATAACGCATAACGCATAACGCATAACGCATAACGCATAACGCATAACGCATAACGCATAACGCATAACGCATAACGCATAACGCATAACGCATAACGCATAACGCATAACGCATAACGCATAACGCATAACGCATAACGCATAACGCATAACGCATAACGCATAACGCATAACGCATAACGCATAACGCATAACGCATAACGCATAACGCATAACGCATAACGCATAACGCATAACGCATAACGCATAACGCATAACGCATAACGCATAACGCATAACGCATAACGCATAACGCATAACGCATAACGCATAACGCATAACGCATAACCCATAGCGCATAACGCTTAACACGTAAAGCAAAACTCATAACCCATAACGCATAACGCATAACGCATAACGCATAACGCATAACGCATAACGCATAACGCATAACGCATAACGCATAACGCATAACGCATAACGCATAACGCATAACGCATAACGCATAACGCATAACGCATAACGCATAACGCATAACGCATAACGCATAACGCATAACGCATAACGCATAACGCATAACGCATAACGCATAACGCATAACGCATAACGCATAACGCATAACGCATAACGCATAACGCATAACCCATAGCGCATAACGCTTAACGCGTAAAGCAAAACTCATAACCCATAACCCATAACGCATAACGCATAACGCATAACGCATAACGCATAACGCATAACGCATAACGCATAACGCATAACGCATAACGCATAACGCATAACGCATAACGCATAACGCATAACGCATAACGCATAACGCATAACCCATAGCGCATAACGCTTAACGCGTAAAGCAAAACTCATAACCCATAACGCATAACGCATAACGCATAACGCATAACGCATAACGCATAACGCATAACGCATAACGCATAACCCATAGCGCATAACGCTTAACGCGTAAAGCAAAACTCATAACCCATAACGCATAACGCATAACGCATAACGCATAACGCATAACGCATAACGCATAACGCATAACGCATAACGCATAACGCATAACGCATTACGCATAACGCATTACGCATAACGCATAACGCATAAGGCATTAGCATAACGCATAACGCATAACGCATAAGGCATAACGCATAACGCATAACGCATAACGTATAACGCATAACGCATAACGCATAACGCATAACGCATAACGCATAACGCATAACGCATAACGCATAACGCATAACGCATAACGCATAACGCATAACGCATAACGCATAACGCATAACGCATAACGCATAACGCATAACGCATAACGCATAACGCATAACGCATAACGCATACCGCGTAACGCATAACGCATAACGCATAACGCATAACGCATAACGCATAACGCATAACGCATAACCCATAGCGCATAACGCTTAACGCGTAAAGCAAAACTCATAACCCATAACGCATAACGCATAACGCATAACGCATAACGCATAACGCATAACGCATAACGCATAACGCATAACGCATAACGCATAACGCATAACGCATAACGCATAACGCATAACGCATAACGCATAACGCATAACGCATAACGCATAACGCATAACGCATAACGCATAACGCATAACGCATAACGCATAACGCATAACGCATAACGCATAACGCATAACGCATAACGCATAACGCATAACGCATAACGCATAACGCATAACGCATAACGCATAACGCATAACGCATAACGCATAACGCATAACGCATAACGCATAACGCAAAACGCATAACGCATAACGCATAACGCATAACGCATAACGCATAACGCATAACGCATAACGCATAACGCTTAACGCGTAACGCATAACGCATAACGCATAACGCATAACGCATAACGCATAACGCATAACGCATAACGCATAACGCATAACGCATAACGCATAACGCATAACGCATAACGCATAACGCATAACGCAAAACGCATAACGCATAACGCATAACGCATAACGCATAACGCATAACGCATAACGCATAACGCATTACGCATAACGCATAACGCATAACGCATAACGCATAACCCATAGCGCATAACGCTTAACGCGTAAAGCAAAACTCATAACCCATAACGCATAACGCATAACGCATAACGCATAACGCATAACGCATAACGCATAACCCATAACGCATAACGCATAACGCATAACGCATAACGCATAACGCATAACGCATAACGCATAACGCATAACGCAAAACGCATAACGCATAACGCATAACGCATAACGCATAACGCATAACGCATAACGCATAACGCATAACGCATAACGCATAACGCATAACGCATAACGCAAAACGCATAACGCATAACGCATAACGCATAACGCATAACGCATAACGCATAACGCATAACGCTTAACGCGTAACGCATAACGCATAACGCATAACGCATAACGCATAACGCATAACGCATAACGCATAACGCATAACGCATAACGCATAACGCATAACGCATAACGCATAACGCATAACGCATAACGCATAACGCATAACGCATAACGCATAACGCATAACGCAAAACGCATAACGCATAACGCATAACGCATAACGCATAACGCATAACGCATAACGCATAACGCATAACGCATAACGCATAACGCATAACGCATAACGCAAAACGCATAACGCATAACGCATAACGCATAACGCATAACGCATAACGCATAACGCATAACGCTTAACGCGTAACGCATAACGCATAACGCATAACGCATAACGCATAACGCATTACGCATAACGCATAACGCATAACGCATAACGCATAACCCATAGCGCATAACGCTTAACGCGTAAAGCAAAACTCATAACCCATAACGCATAACGCATAACGCATAACGCATAACGCATAACGCATAACGCATAACCCATAACGCATAACGCATAACGCATAACGCATAACGCATAACGCATAACGCATAACGCATAACGCATAACGCATAACGCATAACGCATAACGCATAACGCATAACGCATAACGCATAACGCATAACGCATAACGCATAACGCATAACGCATAACCCATAGCGCATAACGCTTAACGCGTAAAGCAAAACTCATAACCCATAACGCATAACGCATAACGCATAACGCATAACGCATAACGCATAACGCATAACGCATAACGCATAACGCATAACGCATAACGCATAACGCATAACGCATAACGCATAACGCATAACGCATAACGCATAACGCATAACGCATAACGCATAACGCATAACGCATAACGCATAACGCATAACGCAAAACGCATAACGCATAACGCATAACGCATAACGCATAACGCATAACGCATAACGCTTAACGCGTAACGCATAACGCATAACGCATAACGCATAACGCATAACGCATAACGCATAACGCATAACGCATAACGCATAACGCATAACGCATAACGCATAACGCATAACGCATAACGCATAACGCAAAACGCATAACGCATAACGCATAACGCATAACGCATAACGCATAACGCATAACGCATTACGCATTACGCATAACGCATCACGCATAACGCATAACGCATAACGCATAACGCATAGCGCATAACGCTTAACGCGTAAAGCAAAACTCATAACGCATAACGCATAACGCGTAACGCATAACGCATAACGCATAACGCATAACGCATAACGCATAACGCATAACGCATAACGCATAACGCATAACGCATAACGCATAACGCATAACGCAAAACGCATAACGCATAACGCATAACGCATAACGCATAACGCATAACGCATAACGCATTACGCATAACGCATAACGCATAACGCATAACGCATAACGCATAACCCATAGCGCATAACGCTTAACGCGTAAAGCAAAACTCATAACCCATAACGCATAACGCATAACGCATAACGCATAACGCATAACGCATAACGCATAACGCATAACGCATAACGCATAACCCATAACGCATAACGCATAACGCATAACGCATAACGCATAACGCATAACGCATAACGCATAACGCATAACGCATAACCCATAGCGCATAACGCTTAACGCGTAAAGCAAAACTCATAACCCATAACGCATAACGCATAACGCATAACGCATAACGCATAACGCATAACGCATAACGCATAACGCATAACGCATAACGCATAACGCATAACGCATAACGCATAACGCATAACGCATAACGCATAACGCATAACGCATAACGCATAACGCATAACGCATAACGCATAACGCATAACGCATAACGCATAACGCATAACGCATAACGCATAACGCATAACGCATAACGCATAACGCATAACGCATAACGCATAACGCATAACGCATAACGCATAACGCATAACGCATAACGCATAACGCATAACGCATAACGCATAACGCATAACGCATAACGCATAACGCAAAACGCATAACGCATAACGCATAACGCATAACGCATAACGCATAACGCATAACGCATTACGCATTACGCATAACGCATCACGCATAACGCATAACGCATAACGCATAACGCATAGCGCATAACGCTTAACGCGTAAAGCAAAACTCATAACGCATAACGCATAACGCGTAACGCATAACGCATAACGCATAACGCATAACGCATAACGCATAACGCATAACGCATAACGCATAACGCATAACGCATAACGCATAACGCATAACGCATAACGCAAAACGCATAACGCATAACGCATAACGCATAACGCATAACGCATAACGCATAACGCATTACGCATAACGCATAACGCATAACGCATAACGCATAACGCATAACCCATAGCGCATAACGCTTAACGCGTAAAGCAAAACTCATAACCCATAACGCATAACGCATAACGCATAACGCATAACGCATAACGCATAACGCATAACGCATAACGCATAACGCATAACCCATAACGCATAACGCATAACGCATAACGCATAACGCATAACGCATAACGCATAACGCATAACGCATAACGCATAACGCATAACCCATAGCGCATAACGCTTAACGCGTAAAGCAAAACTCATAACCCATAACGCATAACGCATAACGCATAACGCATAACGCATAACGCATAACGCATAACGCATAACGCATAACGCATAACGCATAACGCATAACGCATAACGCATAACGCATAACGCATAACGCATAACGCATAACGCATAACGCAT
The DNA here is from genome assembly GCF_051020765.1 of Lasioglossum baleicum. Classification (NCBI taxonomy): domain Eukaryota; kingdom Metazoa; phylum Arthropoda; class Insecta; order Hymenoptera; family Halictidae; genus Lasioglossum; species Lasioglossum baleicum. Next base: position 161,917 of record NW_027469184.1, read on the forward strand.
AACGCATAACGCATAACGCATAACGCATAACGCATAACGCATAACGCATAACGCATAACGCATAACGCATAACGCATAACGCATAACGCATAACGCATAACGCATAACGCATAACGCATAACGCATAACGCATAACGCATAACGCATAACGCATAACGCATAACGCATAACGCATAACGCATAACGCATAACGCATAACGCATAACGCATAACGCATAACGCATAACGCATAACGCATAACGCATAACGCATAACGCATAACGCAAAACGCATAACGCATAACGCATAACGCATAACGCATAACGCATAACGCATAACGCATTACGCATAACGCATAACGCATAACGCATAACGCATAACGCATAACCCATAGCGCATAACGCTTAACGCGTAAAGCAAAACTCATAACCCATAACGCATAACGCATAACGCATAACGCATAACGCATAACGCATAACGCATAACGCATAACGCATAACGCATAACGCATAACGCATAACGCATAACGCATAACGCATAACGCATAACGCATAACGCATAACGCATAACGCATAACGCATAACGCATAACCCATAGCGCATAACGCTTGACGCGTAAAGCAAAACTCATAACCCATAACGCATAACGCATAACGCATAACGCATAACGCATAACGCATAACGCATAACGCATAACGCATAACGCATAACGCATAACGCATAACGCATAACGCATAACGCATAACGCATAACGCATAACGCATAACGCATAACGCATAACGCATAACGCATAACGCATAACGCATAACGCATAACGCATAACGCATAACGCATAACGCATAACGCATAACGCATAACGCATAACGCATAACGCATAACGCATAACGCATAACGCATAACGCATAACGCATAACGCATAACGCATAACGCATAACGCATAACGCATAACGCATAACGCAAAACGCATAACGCATAACGCATAACGCATAACGCATAACGCATAACGCATAACGCATTACGCATTACGCATAACGCATAACGCATAACGCATAACGCATAACGCATAACGCATAGCGCATAACGCTTAACGCGTAAAGCAAAACTCATAACGCATAACGCATAACGCATAACGCATAACGCATAACGCATAACGCATAACGCATAACGCATAACGCATAACGCATAACGCATAACGCATAACGCATAACGCATAACGCATAACGCATAACGCATAACGCATAACGCATAACGCATAACGCATAACGCATAACGCATAACGCATAACGCATAACGCATAACGCATAACGCATAACGCATAACGCATAACGCATAACGCATAACGCATAACGCATAACGCATAACGCATAACGCATAACGCATAACGCATAACGCATAACGCATAACGCATAACGCATAACGCATAACGCATAACGCATAACGCATAACGCATAACGCATAACGCATAACGCATAACGCATAACGCATAACGCATAACGCATAACGCATAACGCATAACGCATAACGCATAACGCATAACGCATAACGCATAACGCATAACGCATAACGCATAACGCATAACGCAAAACGCATAACGCATAACGCATAACGCATAACGCATAACGCATAACGCATAACGCATTACGCATAACGCATAACGCATAACGCATAACGCATAACGCATAACCCATAGCGCATAACGCTTAACGCGTAAAGCAAAACTCATAACCCATAACGCATAACGCATAACGCATAACGCATAACGCATAACGCATAACGCATAACGCATAACGCATAACCCATAACGCATAACGCATAACGCATAACGCATAACGCATAACGCATAACGCATAACGCATAACGCATAACGCATAACGCATAACGCATAACGCATAACGCATAACGCATAACGCATAACGCATAACCCATAGCGCATAACGCTTAACGCGTAAAGCAAAACTCATAACGCATAACGCATAACGCATAACGCATAACGCATAACGCATAACGCATAACGCATAACGCATAACGCATAACGCATAACGCATAACGCATAACGCATAACGCATAACGCATAACGCATAACGCATAACGCATAACGCATAACGCATAACGCATAACGCATAACGCATAACGCATAACGCATAACGCATAACGCATAACGCATAACACATAACGCATAACGCATAACGCATAACGCATAACGCATAACGCATAACGCATAACGCATAACGCATAACGCATAACGCATAACGCATAACGCATAACGCATAACGCATAACGCATAACGCATAACGCATAACGCATAACGCATAACGCATAACGCATAACGCATAACGCATAACGCATAACGCATAACGCATAACGCATAACGCATAACGCATAACGCATAACGCATAACGCAAAACGCATAACGCATAACGCATAACGCATAACGCATAACGCATAACGCATAACGCATTACGCATTACGCATAACGCATCACGCATAACGCATAACGCATAACGCATAACGCATAGCGCATAACGCTTAACGCGTAAAGCAAAACTCATAACGCATAACGCATAACGCATAACGCATAACGCATAACGCATAACGCATAACGCATAACGCATAACGCATAACGCATAACGCATAACGCATAACGCATAACGCATAACGCATAACGCATAACGCATAACGCATAACGCATAACGCATAACGCATAACGCATAACGCATAACGCATAACGCATAACGCATAACGCATAACGCATAACGCATAACGCATAACGCATAACGCATAACGCATAACGCATAACGCATAACGCATAACGCATAACGCATAACGCATAACGCATAACGCATAACGCATAACGCATAACGCATAACGCATAACGCATAACGCATAACGCATAACGCATAACGCATAACGCATAACGCATAACGCATAACGCATAACGCATAACGCATAACGCATAACGCATAACGCATAACGCATAACGCATAACGCATAACGTATAACGCATAACGCATAACGCATAACGCATCACGCATAACGCATCACGCATAACGCATAACGCATCACGCATAACGCATCACGCATAACGCATAACGCATAACGCATAACGCATAACGCATCACGCATAACGCATAACGCATAACGCATAACGCATAACGCATAACGCATAACGCATAACGCATAACGCATAACGCATAACGCATAGCGCATAACGCTTAACGCGTAAAGCAAAACTCATAACCCATAACGCATAACGCATAACGCATAACGCATAACGCATAACGCATAACGCATAACGCATAACGCATAACGCATAACGCATAACGCATAACGCATAACGCATAACGCATAACGCATAACGCATAACGCATAACGCATAACGCATAACGCATAACGCATAACGCATAGCGCATAACGCATAACGCATAACGCATAACGCATAACGCATAACGCATAACGCATAACGCATAACGCATAACGCATAACGCATAACGCATAACGCATAACGCATAACGCATAACGCATAACGCATAACGCATAACGCATAACGCATAACGCATAACGCATAACGCATAACGCATAACGCATAACGCATAACGCATAACGCATAACGCATAACGCATAACGCAAAACGCATAACGCATAACGCATAACGCATAACGCATAACGCATAACGCATAACGCTTAACGCGTAACGCATAACGCATAACGCATAACGCATAACGCATAACGCATAACGCATAACGCATAACGCATAACGCATAACGCATAACGCATAACGCATAACGCATAACGCATAACGCATAACGCATAACGCATAACGCATAACGCATAACGCATAACGCATAACGCATAACCCATAGCGCATAACGCTTAACGCGTAAAGTAAAACTCATAACCCATAACGCATAACGCATAACGCATAACGCATAACGCATAACGCATAACGCATAACGCATAACGCATAACGCATAACGCATAACGCATAACGCATAACGCATAACGCATAACGCATAACGCATAACGCATAACGCATAACGCATAACGCATAACGCATAACGCATAACGCATAACGCATAACGCATAACGCATAACGCATAACGCATAACGCATTACGCATAACGCATAACGCATAACGCATAACGCATAACGCATAACCCATAGCGCATAACGCTTAACGCGTAAAGCAAAACTCATAACCCATAACGCATAACGCATAACGCATAACGCATAACGCATAACGCATAACGCATAACCCATAACGCATAACGCATAACGCATAACGCATAACGCATAACGCATAACGCATAACGCATAACGCATAACGCATAACGCATAACGCATAACGCATAACGCATAACGCATAACGCATAACGCATAACCCATAGCGCATAACGCTTAACGCGTAAAGTAAAACTCATAACCCATAACGCATAACGCATAACGCATAACGCATAACGCATAACGCATAACGCATAACGCATAACGCATAACGCATAACGCATAACGCATAACGCATAACGCATAACGCATAACGCATAACGCATAACGCATAACGCATAACGCATAACGCATAACGCATAACGCATAACGCATAACGCATAACGCATAACGCATAACGCATAACGCATAACGCAAAACGCATAACGCATAACGCATAACGCATAACGCATAACGCATAACGCATAACGCATTACGCATTACGCATAACGCATCACGCATAACGCATAACGCATAACGCATAACGCATAGCGCATAACGCTTAACGCGTAAAGCAAAACTCATAACGCATAACGCATAACGCGTAACGCATAACGCATAACGCATAACGCATAACGCATAACGCATAACGCATAACGCATAACGCATAACGCATAACGCATAACGCATAACGCATAACGCATAACGCATAACGCAAAACGCATAACGCATAACGCATAACGCATAACGCATAACGCATAACGCATAACGCATAACGCATTACGCATAACGCATAACGCATAACGCATAACGCATAACGCATAACCCATAGCGCATAACGCTTAACGCGTAAAGCAAAACTCATAACCCATAACGCATAACGCATAACGCATAACGCATAACGCATAACGCATAACGCATAACGCATAACGCATAACGCATAACGCATAACGCATAACGCATAACGCATAACGCATAACGCATAACCCATAGCGCATAACGCTTAACGCGTAAAGTAAAACTCATAACCCATAACGCATAACGCATAACGCATAACGCATAACGCATAACGCATAACGCATAACGCATAACGCATAACGCATAACGCATAACGCATAACGCATAACGCATAACGCATAACGCATAACGCATAACGCATAACGCATAACGCATAACGCATAACGCATAACGCAAAACGCATAACGCATAACGCATAACGCATAACGCATAACGCATAACGCATAACGCATAACGCATTACGCATTACGCATAACGCATCACGCATAACGCATAACGCATAACGCATAACGCATAACGCATAACGCATAACGCATAACGCATAACGCATAACCCATAGCGCATAACGCTTAACGCGTAAAGCAAAACTCATAACCCATAACGCATAACGCATAACGCATAACGCATAACGCATAACGCATAACGCATAACGCATAACGCATAACGCATAACGCATAACGCATAACGCATAACGCATAACGCATAACGCATAACGCATAACGCATAACGCATAACGCATAACGCATAACGCATAACGCATAACGCATAACGCATAACGCATAACGCATAACGCATAACGCATAACGCATAACGCATAACGCATAACGCATAACGCATAACGCATAACGCATAACGCATAACGCATAACGCATAACGCATAACGCATAACGCATAACGCATAACGCAAAACGCATAACGCATAACGCATAACGCATAACGCATAACGCATAACGCATAACGCATTACGCATTACGCATAACGCATCACGCATAACGCATAACGCATAACGCATAACGCATAACGCTTAACGCGTAAAGCAAAACTCATAACGCATAACGCATAACGCATAACGCATAACGCATAACGCATAACGCATAACGCATAACGCATAACGCATAACGCATAACGCATAACGCATAACGCATAACGCATAACGCATAACGCATAACGCATAACGCATAACGCATAACGCATAACGCATAACGCATAACGCATAACGCATAACGCATAACGCATAACGCATAACGCATAACGCATAACGCATAACGCATAACGCATAACGCATAACGCATAACGCATAACGCATAACGCATAACGCATAACGCATAACGCATAACGCATAACGCATAACGCATAACGCATAACGCATAACGCATAACGCATAACGCATAACGCATAACGCATAACGTATAACGCATAACGCATAACGCATAACGCATCACGCATAACGCATCACGCATAACGCATAACGCATAACGCATAACGCATAACGCATAACGCATAACGCATAACGCATAACGCATAACGCATAACGCATAACGCATAGCGCATAACGCATAACGCATAACGCATAACGCATAACGCATAACGCATAACGCATAACGCATAACGCATAACGCATAACGCATAACGCATAACGCATAACGCATAACGCATAACGCATAACGCATAACGCATAACGCATAACGCATAACGCATAACGCAAAACGCATAACGCATAACGCATAACGCATAACGCATAACGCATAACGCATAACGCATAACGCTTAACGCGTAACGCATAACGCATAACGCATAACGCATAACGCATAACGCATAACGCATAACGCATAACGCATAACGCATAACGCATAACGCATAACGCATAACGCATAACGCAAAACTCATAACGCATAACGCATAACGCATAACGCATAACGCATAACGCATAACGCATAACGCATTACGCATAACGCATAACGCATAACGCATAACGCAAAACGCATAACGCATAACGCATAACGCATAACGCATAACGCATAACGCATTACGCATAACGCATAACGCATAACGCATAACGCATAACGCATAACCCATAGCGCATAACGCTTAACGCGTAAAGCAAAACTCATAACCCATAACGCATAACGCATAACGCATAACGCATAACGCATAACGCATAACGCATAACCCATAACGCATAACGCATAACGCATAACGCATAACGCATAACGCATAACGCATAACGCATAACGCATAACGCATAACGCATAACGCATAACGCATAACGCATAACGCATAACGCATAACGCATAACGCATAACGCATAACCCATAGCGCATAACGCTTAACGCGTAAAGTAAAACTCATAACCCATAACGCATAACGCATAACGCATAACGCATAACGCATAACGCATAACGCATAACGCATAACGCATAACGCATAACGCATAACGCATAACGCATAACGCATAACGCATAACGCATAACGCATAACGCATAACGCATAACGCATAACGCATAACGCATAACGCATAACGCATAACGCATAACGCATAACGCATAACGCATTACGCATAACGCATAACGCATAACGCATAACGCATAACGCATAACCCATAGCGCATAACGCTTAACGCGTAAAGCAAAACTCATAACCCATAACGCATAACGCATAACGCATAACGCATAACGCATAACGCATAACGCATAACGCATAACCCATAACGCATAACGCATAACGCATAACGCATAACGCATAACGCATAACGCATAACGCATAACGCATAACGCATAACGCATAACGCATAACGCATAACGCATAACGCATAACGCATAACGCATAACGCATAACGCATAACGCATAACGCATAACGCATAACGCATAACGCATAACGCATAACGCATAACGCATAACGCATAACGCATAACGCATAACGCAAAACGCATAACGCATAACGCATAACGCATAACGCATAACGCATAACGCATAACGCATTACGCATTACGCATAACGCATCACGCATAACGCATAACGCATAACGCATAACGCATAGCGCATAACGCTTAACGCGTAAAGCAAAACTCATAACGCATAACGCATAACGCGTAACGCATAACGCATAACGCATAACGCATAACGCATAACGCATAACGCATAACGCATAACGCATAACGCATAACGCATAACGCATAACGCATAACGCATAACGCATAACGCATAACGCATAACGCATAACGCAAAACGCATAACGCATAACGCATAACGCATAACGCATAACGCATAACGCATAACGCATAACGCATAACGCATTACGCATAACGCATAACGCATAACGCATAACGCATAACGCATAACCCATAGCGCATAACGCTTAACGCGTAAAGCAAAACTCATAACCCATAACGCATAACGCATAACGCATAACGCATAACGCATAACGCATAACGCATAACCCATAACGCATAACGCATAACGCATAACGCATAACGCATAACGCATAACGCATAACGCAAAACCCATAACGCATAACGCATAACGCATAACGCATAACGCATAACGCATAACGCATAACGCATAACGCATTACGCATTACGCATAACGCATCACGCATAACGCATAACGCATAACGCATAACGCATAGCGCATAACGCTTAACGCGTAAAGCAAAACTCATAACGCATAACGCATAACGCATAACGCATAACGCATAACGCATAACGCATAACGCATAACGCATAACGCATAACGCATAACGCATAACGCATAACGCATAACGCATAACGCATAACGCATAACGCATAACGCATAACGCATAACGCATAACGCATAACGCATAACGCATAACGCATAACGCATAACGCATAACGCATAACGCATAACGCATAACGCATAACGCATAACGCATAACGCATAACGCATAACGCATAACGCATAACGCATAACGCATAACGCATAACGCATAACGCATAACGCATAACGCATAACGCATAACGCATAACGCATAACGCATAACGCATAACGCATAACGTATAACGCATAACGCATAACGCATAACGCATCACGCATAACGCATCACGCATAACGCATAACGCATAACGCATAACGCATAACGCATAACGCATAACGCATAACGCATAACGCATAACGCATAACGCATAACGCATAACGCATAACGCATAACGCATAACGCATAACGCATAACGCATAACGCATAACGCATAACGCATAACGCATAACGCAAAACGCATAACGCATAACGCATAACGCATAACGCATAACGCATAACGCATAACGCATAACGCATAACGCATAACGCATAACGCATTACGCATTACGCATAACGCATCACGCATAACGCATAACGCATAACGCATAACGCATAGCGCATAACGCTTAACGCGTAAAGCAAAACTCATAACGCATAACGCATAACGCATAACGCATAACGCATAACGCATAACGCATAACGCATAACGCATAACGCATAACGCATAACGCATAACGCATAACGCATAACGCATAACGCATAACGCATAACGCATAACGCATAACGCATAACGCATAACGCATAACGCATAACGCATAACGCATAGCGCATAACGCTTAACGCGTAAAGCAAAACTCATAACGCATAACGCATAACGCATAACGCATAACGCATAACGCATAACGCATAACGCATAACGCATAACGCATAACGCATAACGCATAACGCATAACGCATAACGCATAACGCATAACGCATTACGCATAACGCATAACGCATAACGCATAACGCATAACGCATAACGCATAACCCATAGCGCATAACGCTTAACGCGTAAAGCAAAACTCATAACCCATAACGCATAACGCATAACGCATAACGCATAACGCATAACGCATAACGCATAACCCATAACGCATAACGCATAACGCATAACGCATAACGCATAACGCATAACGCATAACGCAAAACCCATAACGCATAACGCATAACGCATAACGCATAACGCATAACGCATAACGCATAACGCATAACGCATAACGCATTACGCATTACGCATAACGCATCACGCATAACGCATAACGCATAACGCATAACGCATAGCGCATAACGCTTAACGCGTAAAGCAAAACTCATAACGCATAACGCATAACGCATAACGCATAACGCATAACGCATAACGCATAACGCATAACGCATAACGCATAACGCATAACGCATAACGCATAACGCATAACGCATAACGCATAACGCATAACGCATAACGCATAACGCATAACGCATAACGCATAACGCATAACGCATAACGCATAACGCATAACGCATAACGCATAACGCATAACGCATAACGCATAACGCATAACGCATAACGCATAACGCATAACGCATAACGCATAACGCATAACGCATAACGCATAACGCATAACGCATAACGCATAACGCATAACGCATAACGCATAACGCATAACGCATAACGCATAACGCATAACGCATAACGCATAACGCATAACGCATAACGTATAACGCATAACGCATAACGCATAACGCATCACGCATAACGCATCACGCATAACGCATAACGCATAACGCATAACGCATAACGCATAACGCATAACGCATAACGCATAACGCATAACGCATAACGCATAACGCATAACGCATAACGCATAACGCATAACGCATAACGCATAACGCATAACGCATAACGCATAACGCATAACGCATAACGCAAAACGCATAACGCATAACGCATAACGCATAACGCATAACGCATAACGCATAACGCATAACGCATTACGCATAACGCATCACGCATAACGCATAACGCATAACGCATAACGCATAACCCATAGCGCATAACGCTTAACGCGTAAAGCAAAACTCATAACGCATAACGCATAACGCATAACGCATAACGCATAACGCATAACGCATAACGCATAACGCATAACGCATAACGCATAACGCATAACGCATAACGCATAACGCATAACGCATAACGCATAACGCATAACGCATAACGCATAACGCATAACGCATAACGTATAACGCATAACGCATAACGCATAACGCATCACGCATAACGCATCACGCATAACGCATAACGCATCACGCATAACGCATCACGCATAACGCATAACGCATAACGCATAACGCATAACGCATAACGCATCACGCATAACGCATAACGCATAACGCATAACGCATAACGCATAACGCATAACGCATAACGCATAACGCATAACGCATAACGCATAACGCATAGCGCATAACGCTTAACGCGTAAAGCAAAACTCATAACCCATAACGCATAACGCATAACGCATAACGCATAACGCATAACGCATAACGCATAACGCATAACGCATAACGCATAACGCATAACGCATAACGCATAACGCATAACGCATAACGCATAACGCATAACGCATAACGCATAACGCATAACGCATAACGCATAGCGCATAACGCATAACGCATAACGCATAACGCATAACGCATAACGCATAACGCATAACGCATAACGCATAACGCATAACGCATAACGCATAACGCATAACGCATAACGCATAACGCATAACGCATAACGCATAACGCATAACGCATAACGCATAACGCATAACGCATAACGCATAACGCATAACGCATAACGCATAACGCATAACGCATAACGCATAACGCATAACGCATAACGCATAACGCATAACGCATAACGCATAACGCATAACGCATAACGCATAACGCATAACGCATAACGCATAACGCATAACGCATAACGCATAACGCATAACGCATAACGCATAACGCATAACGCATAACGCATAACGCATAACGCATAACGCATAACGCATAACGCATAACGCATAACGCATAACGCATAACGCATAACGCATAACGCATAACGCATAACGCATAACGCATCACGCATAACGCATCACGCATAACGCATAACGCATAACGCATAACGCATAACGCATAACGCATAACGCATAACGCATAACGCATAACGCATAACGCATAACGCATAACGCATAACGCATAACGCATAACGCATAACGCATAACGCATAACGCATAACGCATAACGCATAACGCATAACGCATAACGCATAACGCAAAACGCATAACGCATAACGCATAACGCATAACGCATAACGCATAACGCATAACGCATAACGCATAACGCATAACGCATAACGCATTACGCATTACGCATAACGCATCACGCATAACGCATAACGCATAACGCATAACGCATAACGCATAACGCATAACGCATAACGCATTACGCATTACGCATAACGCATCACGCATAACGCATAACGCATAACGCATAACGCATAGCGCATAACGCTTAACGCGTAAAGCAAAACTCATAACGCATAACGCATAACGCGTAACGCATAACGCATAACGCATAACGCATAACGCATAACGCATAACGCATAACGCATAACGCATAACGCATAACGCATAACGCATAACGCATAACGCATAACGCATAACGCATAACGCATAACGCATAACGCAAAACGCATAACGCATAACGCATAACGCATAACGCATAACGCATAACGCATAACGCATAACGCATAACGCATTACGCATAACGCATAACGCATAACGCATAACGCATAACGCATAACCCATAGCGCATAACGCTTAACGCGTAAAGCAAAACTCATAACCCATAACGCATAACGCATAACGCATAACGCATAACGCATAACGCATAACGCATAACGCATAACCCATAACGCATAACGCATAACGCATAACGCATAACGCATAACGCATAACGCATAACGCAAAACCCATAACGCATAACGCATAACGCATAACGCATAACGCATAACGCATAACGCATAACGCATAACGCATTACGCATTACGCATAACGCATCACGCATAACGCATAACGCATAACGCATAACGCATAGCGCATAACGCTTAACGCGTAAAGCAAAACTCATAACGCATAACGCATAACGCATAACGCATAACGCATAACGCATAACGCATAACGCATAACGCATAACGCATAACGCATAACGCATAACGCATAACGCATAACGCATAACGCATAACGCATAACGCATAACGCATAACGCATAACGCATAACGCATAACGCATAACGCATAACGCATAACGCATAACGCATAACGCATAACGCATAACGCATAACGCATAACGCATAACGCATAACGCATAACGCATAACGCATAACGCATAACGCATAACGCATAACGCATAACGCATAACGCATAACGCATAACGCATAACGCATAACGCATAACGCATAACGCATAACGCATAACGCATAACGCATAACGCATAACGCATAACGCATAACGCATAACGCATAACGCATAACGCATAACGTATAACGCATAACGCATAACGCATAACGCATCACGCATAACGCATCACGCATAACGCATAACGCATAACGCATAACGCATAACGCATAACGCATAACGCATAACGCATAACGCATAACGCATAACGCATAACGCATAACGCATAACGCATAACGCATAACGCATAACGCATAACGCATAACGCATAACGCATAACGCATAACGCAAAACGCATAACGCATAACGCATAACGCATAACGCATAACGCATAACGCATAACGCATAACGCATAACGCATAACGCATAACGCATTACGCATTACGCATAACGCATCACGCATAACGCATAACGCATAACGCATAACGCATAGCGCATAACGCTTAACGCGTAAAGCAAAACTCATAACGCATAACGCATAACGCATAACGCATAACGCATAACGCATAACGCATAACGCATAACGCATAACGCATAACGCATAACGCATAACGCATAACGCATAACGCATAACGCATAACGCATAACGCATAACGCATAACGCATAACGCATAACGCATAACGCATAACGCATAACGCATAACGCATAACGCATAACGCATAACGCATAACGCATAACGCATAACGCATAACGCATAGCGCATAACGCTTAACGCGTAAAGCAAAACTCATAACGCATAACGCATAACGCATAACGCATAACGCATAACGCATAACGCATAACGCATAACGCATAACGCATAACGCATAACGCATAACGCATAACGCATAACGCATAACGCATAACGCATTACGCATAACGCATAACGCATAACGCATAACGCATAACGCATAACCCATAGCGCATAACGCTTAACGCGTAAAGCAAAACTCATAACCCATAACGCATAACGCATAACGCATAACGCATAACGCATAACGCATAACCCATAACGCATAACGCATAACGCATAACGCATAACGCATAACGCATAACGCATAACGCAAAACCCATAACGCATAACGCATAACGCATAACGCATAACGCATAACGCATAACGCATAACGCATAACGCATTACGCATTACGCATAACGCATCACGCATAACGCATAACGCATAACGCATAACGCATAGCGCATAACGCTTAACGCGTAAAGCAAAACTCATAACGCATAACGCATAACGCATAACGCATAACGCATAACGCATAACGCATAACGCATAACGCATAACGCATAACGCATAACGCATAACGCATAACGCATAACGCATAACGCATAACGCATAACGCATAACGCATAACGCATAACGCATAACGCATAACGCATAACGCATAACGCATAACGCATAACGCATAACGCATAACGCATAACGCATAACGCATAACGCATAACGCATAACGCATAACGCATAACGCATAACGCATAACGCATAACGCATAACGCATAACGCATAACGCATAACGCATAACGCATAACGCATAACGCATAACGCATAACGCATAACGCATAACGCATAACGCATAACGCATAACGCATAACGCATAACGTATAACGCATAACGCATAACGCATAACGCATCACGCATAACGCATCACGCATAACGCATAACGCATAACGCATAACGCATAACGCATAACGCATAACGCATAACGCATAACGCATAACGCATAACGCATAACGCATAACGCATAACGCATAACGCATAACGCATAACGCATAACGCATAACGCATAACGCATAACGCATAACGCATAACGCATAACGCATAACGCAAAACGCATAACGCATAACGCATAACGCATAACGCATAACGCATAACGCATAACGCATAACGCATTACGCATAACGCATCACGCATAACGCATAACGCATAACGCATAACGCATAACCCATAGCGCATAACGCTTAACGCGTAAAGCAAAACTCATAACGCATAACGCATAACGCATAACGCATAACGCATAACGCATAACGCATAACGCATAACGCATAACGCATAACGCATAACGCATAACGCATAACGCATAACGCATAACGCATAACGCATAACGCATAACGCATAACGCATAACGCATAACGCATAACGCATAACGCATAACGTATAACGCATAACGCATAACGCATAACGCATCACGCATAACGCATCACGCATAACGCATAACGCATCACGCATAACGCATCACGCATAACGCATAACGCATAACGCATAACGCATAACGCATAACGCATCACGCATAACGCATAACGCATAACGCATAACGCATAACGCATAACGCATAACGCATAACGCATAACGCATAACGCATAACGCATAACGCATAACGCATAGCGCATAACGCTTAACGCGTAAAGCAAAACTCATAACCCATAACGCATAACGCATAACGCATAACGCATAACGCATAACGCATAACGCATAACGCATAACGCATAACGCATAACGCATAACGCATAACGCATAACGCATAACGCATAACGCATAACGCATAACGCATAACGCATAACGCATAACGCATAACGCATAGCGCATAACGCATAACGCATAACGCATAACGCATAACGCATAACGCATAACGCATAACGCATAACGCATAACGCATAACGCATAACGCATAACGCATAACGCATAACGCATAACGCATAACGCATAACGCATAACGCATAACGCATAACGCATAACGCATAACGCATAACGCATAACGCATAACGCATAACGCATAACGCATAACGCATTACGCATAACGCATAACGCATAACGCATAACGCATAACGCATAACGCATAACGCATAACCCATAGCGCATAACGCTTAACGCGTAAAGCAAAACTCATAACCCATAACGCATAACGCATAACGCATAACGCATAACGCATAACGCATAACGCATAACGCATAACCCATAACGCATAACGCATAACGCATAACGCATAACGCATAACGCATAACGCATAACGCATAACGCATAACGCATAACGCATAACGCATAACGCATAACGCATAACCCATAGCGCATAACGCTTAACGCGTAAAGTAAAACTCATAACCCATAACGCATAACGCATAACGCATAACGCATAACGCATAACGCATAACGCATAACGCATAACGCATAACGCATAACGCATAACGCATAACGCATAACGCATAACGCATAACGCAAAACGCATAACGCATAACGCATAACGCATAACGCATAACGCATAACGCATAACGCATAACGCATAACGCATAACGCATTACGCATTACGCATAACGCATCACGCATAACGCATAACGCATAACGCATAACGCATAGCGCATAACGCTTAACGCGTAAAGCAAAACTCATAACGCATAACGCATAACGCATAACGCATAACGCATAACGCATAACGCATAACGCATAACGCATAACGCATAACGCATAACGCATAACGCATAACGCATAACGCATAACGCATAACGCATAACGCATAACGCATAACGCATAACGCATAACGCATAACGCATAACGCATAACGCATAACGCATAACGCATAACGCATAACGCATAACGCATAACGCATAACGCATAACGCATAACGCATAACGCATAACGCATAACGCATAACGCATAACGCATAACGCATAACGCATAACGCATAACGCATAACGCATAACGCATAACGCATAACGCATAACGCATAACGCATAACGCATAACGCATAACGCATAACGCATAACGCATAACGCATAACGCATAACGTATAACGCATAACGCATAACGCATAACGCATCACGCATAACGCATCACGCATAACGCATAACGCATAACGCATAACGCATAACGCATAACGCATAACGCATAACGCATAACGCATAACGCATAACGCATAACGCATAACGCATAACGCATAACGCATAACGCATAACGCATAACGCATAACGCATAACGCATAACGCATAACGCATAACGCATAACGCAAAACGCATAACGCATAACGCATAACGCATAACGCATAACGCATAACGCATAACGCATAACGCATTACGCATAACGCATCACGCATAACGCATAACGCATAACGCATAACGCATAACCCATAGCGCATAACGCTTAACGCGTAAAGCAAAACTCATAACGCATAACGCATAACGCATAACGCATAACGCATAACGCATAACGCATAACGCATAACGCATAACGCATAACGCATAACGCATAACGCATAACGCATAACGCATAACGCATAACGCATAACGCATAACGCATAACGCATAACGCATAACGCATAACGCATAACGCATAACGCATAACGCATAACGCATAACGTATAACGCATAACGCATAACGCATAACGCATCACGCATAACGCATCACGCATAACGCATAACGCATCACGCATAACGCATCACGCATAACGCATAACGCATAACGCATAACGCATAACGCATAACGCATCACGCATAACGCATAACGCATCACGCATAACGCATCACGCATAACGCATAACGCATAACGCATAACGCATAACGCATAACGCATAACGCATAACGCATAACGCATAACGCATAACGCATAACGCATAACGCATAGCGCATAACGCTTAACGCGTAAAGCAAAACTCATAACCCATAACGCATAACGCATAACGCATAACGCATAACGCATAACGCATAACGCATAACGCATAACGCATAACGCATAACGCATAACGCATAACGCATAACGCATAACGCATAACGCATAACGCATAACGCATAACGCATAACGCATAGCGCATAACGCATAACGCATAACGCATAACGCATAACGCATAACGCATAACGCATAACGCATAACGCATAACGCATAACGCATAACGCATAACGCATAACGCATAACGCATAACGCATAACGCATAACGCATAACGCATAACGCATAACGCATAACGCATAACGCATAACGCATAACGCATAACGCATAACGCATAACGCATTACGCATAACGCATAACGCATAACGCATAACGCATAACGCATAACGCATAACCCATAGCGCATAACGCTTAACGCGTAAAGCAAAACTCATAACCCATAACGCATAACGCATAACGCATAACGCATAACGCATAACGCATAACGCATAACCCATAACGCATAACGCATAACGCATAACGCATAACGCATAACGCATAACGCATAACGCATAACGCATAACGCATAACGCATAACGCATAACGCATAACGCATAACGCATAACCCATAGCGCATAACGCTTAACGCGTAAAGTAAAACTCATAACCCATAACGCATAACGCATAACGCATAACGCATAACGCATAACGCATAACGCATAACGCATAACGCATAACGCATAACGCATAACGCATAACGCATAACGCATAACGCATAACGCATAACGCATAACGCATAACGCATAACGCATAACGCATAACGCAAAACGCATAACGCATAACGCATAACGCATAACGCATAACGCATAACGCATAACGCATAACGCATAACGCATTACGCATTACGCATAACGCATCACGCATAACGCATAACGCATAACGCATAACGCATAGCGCATAACGCTTAACGCGTAAAGCAAAACTCATAACGCATAACGCATAACGCATAACGCATAACGCATAACGCATAACGCATAACGCATAACGCATAACGCATAACGCATAACGCATAACGCATAACGCATAACGCATAACGCATAACGCATAACGCATAACGCATAACGCATAACGCATAACGCATAACGCATAACGCATAACGCATAACGCATAACGCATAACGCATAACGCATAACGCATAACGCATAACGCATAACGCATAACGCATAACGCATAACGCATAACGCATAACGCATAACGCATAACGCATAACGCATAACGCATAACGCATAACGCATAACGCATAACGCATAACGCATAACGCATAACGCATAACGCATAACGCATAACGCATAACGCATAACGCATAACGCATAACGCATAACGCATAACGCATAACGCATAACGTATAACGCATAACGCATAACGCATAACGCATCACGCATAACGCATCACGCATAACGCATAACGCATAACGCATAACGCATAACGCATAACGCATAACGCATAACGCATAACGCATAACGCATAACGCATAACGCATAACGCATAACGCATAACGCATAACGCATAACGCATAACGCATAACGCATAACGCATAACGCATAACGCATAACGCATAACGCAAAACGCATAACGCATAACGCATAACGCATAACGCATAACGCATAACGCATAACGCATAACGCATTACGCATAACGCATCACGCATAACGCATAACGCATAACGCATAACGCATAACCCATAGCGCATAACGCTTAACGCGTAAAGCAAAACTCATAACGCATAACGCATAACGCATAACGCATAACGCATAACGCATAACGCATAACGCATAACGCATAACGCATAACGCATAACGCATAACGCATAACGCATAACGCATAACGCATAACGCATAACGCATAACGCATAACGCATAACGCATAACGCATAACGCATAACGCATAACGCATAACGCATAACGTATAACGCATAACGCATAACGCATAACGCATCACGCATAACGCATCACGCATAACGCATAACGCATCACGCATAACGCATCACGCATAACGCATAACGCATAACGCATAACGCATAACGCATAACGCATCACGCATAACGCATAACGCATAACGCATAACGCATAACGCATAACGCATAACGCATAACGCATAACGCATAACGCATAACGCATAACGCATAGCGCATAACGCTTAACGCGTAAAGCAAAACTCATAACCCATAACGCATAACGCATAACGCATAACGCATAACGCATAACGCATAACGCATAACGCATAACGCATAACGCATAACGCATAACGCATAACGCATAACGCATAACGCATAACGCATAACGCATAACGCATAACGCATAACGCATAGCGCATAACGCATAACGCATAACGCATAACGCATAACGCATAACGCATAACGCATAACGCATACGCATAACGCATAACGCATAACGCATAACGCATAACGCATAACGCATAACGCATAACGCATAACGCATAACGCATAACGCATAACGCATAACGCATAACGCATAACGCATAACGCATAACGCATAACGCATAACGCATAACGCATAACGCATAACGCATAACGCATAACGCATTACGCATAACGCATAACGCATAACGCATAACGCATAACGCATAACGCATAACCCATAGCGCATAACGCTTAACGCGTAAAGCAAAACTCATAACCCATAACGCATAACGCATAACGCATAACGCATAACGCATAACGCATAACGCATAACCCATAACGCATAACGCATAACGCATAACGCATAACGCATAACGCATAACGCATAACGCATAACGCATAACGCATAACGCATAACGCATAACGCATAACGCATAACGCATAACGCATAACGCATAACGCATAACGCATAACGCATAACCCATAGCGCATAACGCTTAACGCGTAAAGCAAAACTCATAACCCATAACGCATAACGCATAACGCATAACGCATAACGCATAACGCATAACGCATAACGCATAACGCATAACGCATAACGCATAACGCATAACGCATAACGCATAACGCATAACGCATAACGCATAACGCATAACGCATAACGCATAACGCATAACGCATAACGCATAACGCATAACGCATAACGCATAACGCATAACGCATAACGCATAACGCATAACGCATAACGCATAACGCATAACGCATAACGCATAACGCATAACGCATAACGCATAACGCAAAACGCATAACGCATAACGCATAACGCATAACGCATAACGCATAACGCATAACGCATTACGCATTACGCATAACGCATCACGCATAACGCATAACGCATAACGCATAACGCATAGCGCATAACGCTTAACGCGTAAAGCAAAACTCATAACGCATAACGCATAACGCATAACGCATAACGCATAACGCATAACGCATAACGCATAACGCATAACGCATAACGCATAACGCATAACGCATAACGCATAACGCATAACGCATAACGCATAACGCATAACGCATAACGCATAACGCATAACGCATAACGCATAACGCATAACGCATAACGCATAACGCATAACGCATAACGCATAACGCATAACGCATAACGCATAACGCATAACGCATAACGCATAACGCATAACGCATAACGCATAACGCATAACGCATAACGCATAACGCATAACGCATAACGCATAACGTATAACGCATAACGCAAAACGCATAACGCATAACGCATAACGCATAACGCATAACGCATAACGCATAACGCATAACGCATTACGCATAACGCATCACGCATAACGCATAACGCATAACGCATAACGCATAACGCATAACCCATAGCGCATAACGCTTAACGCGTAAAGCAAAACTCATAACCCATAACGCATAACGCATAACGCATAACGCATAACGCATAACGCATAACGCATAACGCATAACGCATAACGCATAACGCATAACGCATAACGCATAACGCATAACGCATAACGCATAACGCATAACGCATAACGCATAACGCATAACGCAAAACGCATAACGCATAACGCATAACGCATAACGCATAACGCATAACGCATAACGCATAACGCATAACGCATAACGCATAACGCATAACGCAAAACGCATAACGCATAACGCATAACGCATAACGCATAACGCATAACGCATAACGCATAACGCATTACGCATAACGCATCACGCATAACGCATAACGCATAACGCATAACGCATAACCCATAGCGCATAACGCTTAACGCGTAAAGCAAAACTCATAACCCATAACGCATAACGCATAACGCATAACGCATAACGCATAACGCATAACGCATAACGCATAACGCATAACGCATAACGCATAACGCATAACGCATAACGCATAACGCATAACGCATAACGCATAACGCATAACGCATAACGCATAACGCATAACGCATAACGCATAACGCATAACGCATAACGCATAACGCATAACGCATAACGCAAAACGCATAACGCATAACGCATAACGCATAACGCATAACGCATAACGCATAACGCATAACGCATAACGCATAACGCATAACGCATAACGCATAACGCATAACGCATAACGCATAACGCATAACGCATAACGCATAACGCATAACGCATAACGCATAACGCATAACGCATAACGCATAACGCATAACGCATAACGCATAACCCATAACGCATAACACATAACGCATAACGCATAACGCATAACGCATAACGCATAACGCATAACGCATAACGCATAACGCATAACGCATAACGCATAACGCATAACGCATAACGCATAACGCATAACGCATAACGCATAACGCATAACGCATAACGCATAACGCATAACGCATAACGCATAACGCATAACGCATAACGCATAACGCATAACGCATAACGCATAACGCATAACGCATAACGCATAACGCATAACGCATTACGCATAACGCATAACGCATAACGCATAACGCATAACGCATCACGCATAACGCATCACGCATAACGCATAACGCATAACGCATTACGCATAACGCATAACGCATAAGGCATAAGCATAACGCATAACGCATAAGCATAACGCATAACGCATAACGCATAACCCATAGCGCATAACGCTTAACGCGTAAAGCAAAACTCATAACCCATAACGCATAACGCATAACGCATAACGCATAACGCATAACGCATAACGCATAACCCATAACGCATAACGCATAACGCATAACGCATAACGCATAACGCATAACGCATAACGCATAACGCATAACGCATAACGCATAACGCATAACGCATAACGCATAACGCATAACGCATAACGCATAACGCATAACGCATAACGCATAACGCATAACCCATAGCGCATAACGCTTAACGCGTAAAGCAAAACTCATAACCCATAACGCATAACGCATAACGCATAACGCATAACGCATAACGCATAACGCATAACGCATAACGCATAACGCATAACGCATAACGCATAACGCATAACGCATAACGCATAACGCATAACGCATAACGCATAACGCATAACGCATAACGCATAACGCATAACGCATAACGCATAACGCATAACGCATAACGCATAACGCATAACGCATAACGCATAACGCATAACGCATAACGCATAACGCATAACGCATAACGCATAACGCATAACGCATAACGCATAACGCATAACGCAAAACGCATAACGCATAACGCATAACGCATAACGCATAACGCATAACGCATAACGCATTACGCATTACGCATAACGCATCACGCATAACGCATAACGCATAACGCATAACGCATAGCGCATAACGCTTAACGCGTAAAGCAAAACTCATAACGCATAACGCATAACGCATAACGCATAACGCATAACGCATAACGCATAACGCATAACGCATAACGCATAACGCATAACGCATAACGCATAACGCATAACGCATAACGCATAACGCATAACGCATAACGCATAACGCATAACGCATAACGCATAACGCATAACGCATAACGCATAACGCATAACGCATAACGCATAACGCATAACGCATAACGCATAACGCATAACGCATAACGCATAACGCATAACGCATAACGCATAACGCATAACGCATAACGCATAACGCATAACGCATAACGCATAACGCATAACGCATAACGCATAACGCATAACGCATAACGCATAACGTATAACGCATAACGCAAAACGCATAACGCATAACGCATAACGCATAACGCATAACGCATAACGCATAACGCATAACGCATTACGCATAACGCATCACGCATAACGCATAACGCATAACGCATAACGCATAACGCATAACCCATAGCGCATAACGCTTAACGCGTAAAGCAAAACTCATAACCCATAACGCATAACGCATAACGCATAACGCATAACGCATAACGCATAACGCATAACGCATAACGCATAACGCATAACGCATAACGCATAACGCATAACGCATAACGCATAACGCATAACGCATAACGCATAACGCATAACGCATAACGCAAAACGCATAACGCATAACGCATAACGCATAACGCATAACGCATAACGCATAACGCATAACGCATAACGCATAACGCATAACGCATAACGCATAACGCAAAACGCATAACGCATAACGCATAACGCATAACGCATAACGCATAACGCATAACGCATAACGCATTACGCATAACGCATCACGCATAACGCATAACGCATAACGCATAACGCATAACCCATAGCGCATAACGCTTACGCGTAAAGCAAAACTCATAACCCATAACGCATAACGCATAACGCATAACGCATAACGCATAACGCATAACGCATAACGCATAACGCATAACGCATAACGCATAACGCATAACGCATAACGCATAACGCATAACGCATAACGCATAACGCATAACGCATAACGCATAACGCATAACGCATAACGCATAACGCATAACGCAAAACGCATAACGCATAACGCATAACGCATAACGCATAACGCATAACGCATAACGCATAACGCATAACGCATAACGCATAACGCATAACGCATAACGCATAACGCATAACGCATAACGCATAACGCATAACGCATAACGCATAACGCATAACGCATAACGCATAACGCATAACGCATAACGCATAACGCATAACGCATAACGCATAACCCATAACGCATAACACATAACGCATAACGCATAACGCATAACGCATAACGCATAACGCATAACGCATAACGCATAACGCATAACGCATAACGCATAACGCATAACGCATAACGCATAACGCATAACGCATAACGCATAACGCATAACGCATAACGCATAACGCATAACGCATAACGCATAACGCATAACGCATAACGCATAACGCATAACGCATAACGCATAACGCATAACGCATAACGCATAACGCATAACGCATAACGCATAACGCATAACGCATTACGCATAACGCATAACGCATAACGCATAACGCATAACGCATCACGCATAACGCATCACGCATAACGCATAACGCATAACGCATTACGCATAACGCATAACGCATAAGGCATAAGCATAACGCATAACGCATAACGCATAACCCATAGCGCATAACGCTTAACGCGTAAAGCAAAACTCATAACCCATAACGCATAACGCATAACGCATAACGCATAACGCATAACGCATAACGCATAACGCATAACGCATAACGCATAACGCATAACGCATAACGCATAACGCATAACGCATAACGCATAACGCATAACGCATAACGCATAACGCATAACGCATAACGCATAACGCATAACGCATAACGCATAACGCATAACGCATAACGCATAACGCATAACGCATAACGCATAACGCATAACGCATAACGCATAACGCATAACGCATAACGCATAACGCATAACGCATAACGCATAACGCATAACGCATAACGCATAACGCATAACGCATAACGCATAACGCATAACGCATAACGCATAACGCATAACGCATAACGCATAACGCATAACGCATAACGCATAACGCATAACGCATAACGCATAACGCATAACGCATAACGCATAACGCATAACGCATAACGCATAACGCATAACGCATAACGCATAACGCATAACGCAAAACGCATAACGCATAACGCATAACGCATAACGCATAACGCATAACGCATAACGCATAACGCATTACGCATAACGCATCACGCATAACGCATAACGCATAACGCATAACCCATAGCGCATAACGCTTAACGCGTAAAGCAAAACTCATAACGCATAACGCATAACGCATAACGCATAACGCATAACGCATAACGCATAACGCATAACGCATAACGCATAACGCAAAACGCATAACGCATAACGCATAACGCATAACGCATAACGCATAACGCATAACGCATTACGCATAACGCATCACGCATAACGCATAACGCATAACGCATAACCCATAGCGCATAACGCTTAACGCGTAAAGCAAAACTCATAACGCATAACGCATAACGCATAACGCATAACGCATAACGCATACGCATAACGCATAACGCATAACGCATAACGCATAACGCATAACGCATAACGCATAACGCATAACGCATAACGCATAACGCATAACGCATAACGCATAACGCATAACGCATAACGCATAACGCATAACGCATAACGCATAACGCATAACGCATAACGCATAACGCATAACGCATAACGCATAACGCATAACGCATAACGCATAACGCATAACGCATAACGCATAACGCATAACGCATAACGCATAACGCAAAACGCATAACGCATAACGCATAACGCATAACGCATAACGCATAACGCATAACGCATAACGCATAACGCATAACGCATAACGCATAACGCTTAACGCGTAAAGCAAAACTCATAACGCATAACGCATAACGCATAACGCATAACGCATAACGCATAACGCATAACGCATAACGCATAACGCATAACGCATAACGCATAACGCATAACGCATAACGCATAACGCATAACGCATAACGCATAACGCATAACGCATAACGCATAACGCATAACGCATAACGCATAACGCATAACGCATAACGCATAACGCATAACGCATAACGCATAACGCATAACGCATAACGCATAACGTATAACGCATAACGCATAACGCATAACGCATAACGCATAACGCATAACGCATAACGCATAACGCATCACGCATAAACGCATCACGCATAACGCATAACGCATAACGCATTACGCATAACGCATAACGCATAAGGCATAAGCATAACGCATAACACATAACGCATAACCCATAGCGCATAACGCTTAACGCGTAAAGCAAAACTCATAACCCATAACGCATAACGCATAACGCATAACGCATAACGCATAACGCATAACGCATAACGCATAACGCATAACGCATAACGCATAACGCATAACGCATAACGCATAACGCATAACGCATAACGCATAACGCATAACGCATAACGCATAACGCATAACGCATAACGCATAACGCATAACGCATAACGCATAACGCATAACGCATAACGCATAACGCATAACGCATAACGCATAACGCATAACGCATAACGCATAACGCATAACGCATAACGCATAACGCATAACGCATAACGCATAACGCATAACGCATAACGCATAACGCATAACGCATAACGCATAACGCATAACGCATAACGCATAACGCATAACGCATAACGCATAACGCATAACGCATAACGCATAACGCATAACGCATAACGCATAACGCATAACGCATAACGCATAACGCATAACGCATAACGCATAACGCATAACGCATAACGCATAACGCATAACGCATAACGCATAACGCATAACGCATAACGCATAACGCATAACGCATAACGCATAACGCATAACGCATAACGCATAACGCATAACGCATAACGCATAACGCATAACGCATAACGCATAACGCATAACGCATAACGCATAACGCATAACGCATAACGCATAACGCATAACGCATAACGCATAACGCATAACGCATAACGCATAACGCATAACGCATAACGCATAACGCATAACGCATAACGCATAACGCATAACGCATAACGCATAACGCATAACGCATAACGCATAACGCATAACGCATAACGCATAACGCATAACGCATAACGCATAACGCATAACGCATAACGCATAACGCATAACGCATAACGCATAACGCATAACGCATAACGCATAACGCATAACGCATAACGCATAACGCATAACGCATAACGCATAACGCATAACGCATAACGCATAACGCATAACGCATAACGCATAACGCATAACGCATAACGCATAACGCATAACGCATAACGCATAACGCATAACGCAAAACGCATAACGCATAACGCATAACGCATAACGCATAACGCATAACGCATAACGCATTACGCATAACGCATCACGCATAACGCATAACGCATAACGCATAACCCATAGCGCATAACGCTTAACGCGTAAAGCAAAACTCATAACGCATAACGCATAACGCATAACGCATAACGCATAACGCATAACGCATAACGCATAACGCATAACGCATAACGCATAACGCACAACGCATAACGCATAACGCATAACGCATAACGCATAACGCATAACGCATAACGCATAACGCATAACGCATAACGCATAACGCATAACGCATAACGCATAACGCATAACGCATAACGCATAACGCATAACGCATAACGCATAACGCATAACGCATAACGCATAACGCATAACGCATAACGCATAACGCATAACGCATAACGCATAACGCATAACGCATAACGCATAACGCATAACGCATAACGCATAACGCATAACGCATAACGCATAACGCAAAACGCATAACGCATAACGCATAACGCATAACGCATAACGCATAACGCATAACGCATAACGCATAACGCATAACGCATAACGCATAACGCTTAACGCGTAAAGCAAAACTCATAACGCATAACGCATAACGCATAACGCATAACGCATAACGCATAACGCATAACGCATAACGCATAACGCATAACGCATAACGCATAACGCATAACGCATAACGCATAACGCATAACGCATAACGCATAACGCATAACGCATAACGCATAACGCATAACGCATAACGCATAACGCATAACGCATAACGCATAACGCATAACGCATAACGTATAACGCATAACGCATAACGCATAACGCATAACGCATAACGCATAACGCATAACGCATAACGCATCACGCATAACGCATCACGCATAACGCATAACGCATAACGCATTACGCATAACGCATAACGCATAAGGCATAAGCATAACGCATAACACATAACGCATAACCCATAGCGCATAACGCTTAACGCGTAAAGCAAAACTCATAACCCATAACGCATAACGCATAACGCATAACGCATAACGCATAACGCATAACGCATAACGCATAACGCATAACGCATAACGCATAACGCATAACGCATAACGCATAACGCATAACGCATAACGCATAACGCATAACGCATAACGCATAACGCATAACGCATAACGCATAACGCATAACGCATAACGCATAACGCATAACGCATAACGCATAACGCATAACGCATAACGCATAACGCATAACGCATAACGCATAACGCATAACGCATAACGCATAACGCATAACGCATAACGCAAAACGCATAACGCATAACGCATAACGCATAACGCATAACGCATAACGCATAACGCATTACGCATAACGCATCACGCATAACGCATAACGCATAACGCATAACGCATAACGCATAAGGCATAACGCATAACGCATAACGCATAACGCATAACGCATAACGCATAACGCATAACGCATAACGCATAACGCATAACGCATAACGCATAACGCATAACGCATAACGCATAACGCATAACGCATAACGCATAACGCATAACGCATAACGCATAACGCATAACGCATAACGCATAACGCATAACGCATAACGCATAACGCATAACGCATAACGCATAACGCATAACGCATAACGCATAACGCATAACGCATAACGCATAACGCATAACGCATAACGCATAACGCATAACGCATAACGCATAACCCATAGCGCATAACGCTTAACGCGTAAAGCAAAACTCATAACCCATAACGCATAACGCATAACGCATAACGCATAACGCATAACGCATAACGCATAACGCATAACGCATAACGCATAACGCATAACGCATAACGCATAACGCATAACGCATAACGCATAACGCATAACGCATAACGCATAACGCATAACGCATAACGCATAACGCATAACGCATAACGCATAACGCATAACGCATAACGCATAACGCATAACGCATAACGCATAACGCATAACGCATAACGCATAACGCATAACGCATAACGCATAACGCATAACGCATAACGCATAACGCATAACGCATAACGCATAACGCATAACGCATAACGCATAACGCATAACGCATAACGCATAACGCATAACGCATAACGCATAACGCATAACGCATAACGCATAACGCATAACGCATAACGCATAACGCATAACGCATAACCCATAGTGCATAACGTATAACGCATAACGCATAACGCATAACGCATAACGCATAACGCATAACGCATAACGCATAACGCATAACGCATAACGCATAACGCATTACGCATAACGCTTAACGCATAATCCATAACGGATAACGCATAACCCATAACGCATAACGCAAAGCCGATAACGCATAACGCATTACGCATAACCCATGACGCATAACGCATAACGCATAACGCATAACGCATAACGCATAACGCATAACGCATAACGCATAACGCATAACGCATAACGCATAACGCATGACGCATAACGCATAACGCATAACGCATAACGCATAACGCATAACGCATAACGCATAACGCATAACGCATAACGCATAACGCATAACGCATAACGCATAACGCATAACGCATAACGCATAACGCATAACGCATAACGCATAACGCATAACGCATAACGCATAACGCATAACGCATAACGCATAACGCATAACGCATAACGCATAACGCATAACGCATAACGCATAACGCATAACGCATAACGCAAAGCCGATAACGCATAACGCATTACGCATAACCCATGACGTATAACGCATAACGCATAACGCATAACGCATAACGCATAACGCATAACGCATAACGCATAACGCATAACGCATAACGCATAACGCATAACGCATAACGCATAACGCAGAACGCATAACGCATACCGCATAACGCATAACGCATAACGCATAACGCATAACGCATAACGCATAACGCATAACGCATAACGCATAACGCATAACGCATAACGCATAACGCATAACGCATAACGCATAACGCATAACGCATAACGCATAACGCATAACGCATAACGCATAACGCATAACGCATAACGCATGACGCATAACCCATAACGCATAACGCATAACGCAAAACTCATAACGCATAACGCATAACGCATAATGCATAACGCATAATCCATAACGGATAACGCATAATCCATAACGCCTGAAGCATAACGCTAAGCCGATAACGCATAACGCATAACGTATAACCCATGACGCATAACGCATAACGCATAACGCATAACGCATAACGCATAACGCATAACGCATAACGCATAACGCATAACGCATAACGCATAACGCATAACGCATTACGCATAACGCTTAACGCATAACGCATAACGCATAATCCATAACGGATAACGCATAACCCATAACGCTTAACGCAAAGCCGATAACGCATAACGCATTACGCATAACCCATGACGTATAACGCATAACGCATAACGCATAACGCATAACGCATAACGCATAACGCATAACGCATAACGCATAACGCATAACGCATAACGCAGAACGCATAACGCATACCGCATAACGCATAACGCATAACGCATAACGCATAACGCATAACGCATAACGCATAACGCATAACGCATAACGCATAACGCATAACGCATAACGCATAACGCATAACGCATAACGCATAACGCATAACGCATAACGCATAACGCATAACGCATAACGCATAACGCATAACGCATAACGCATAACGCATAACGCGTAACGCATAACGCATAACGCATAACGCATAACGCATAACGCATAACGCATAACGCATAACGCATAACGCGTAACGCGTAACGCATAACGCATAACGCATAACGCATAACGCATAACGCATAACGCATAACGCATAACGCATAACGCATAACGCATAACGCATAACGCATAACGCATAACGCATAACGCATAACGTATAACGCATAACGCATAACGCATAACGCATAACGCATAACGCATAAGGCGTCAGCATAACGCATAAGGCATAACGCATAACGCATAACGCATAACGCATAACGCATAACGCATAACGCATAACGCATAACGCATAACGCATAACGCATAACGCATAACGCATAACGCATAACGCATAACGCATAACGCATAACGCATAACGCATAACGCATAACGCATAACGCATAACGCATAACGCATAACGCATAACGCATAACCCATAGTGCATAACGCTTAACGCGTAAAGCAAAACTCATAACCCATAACGCATAACGCATAACGCATAACGCATAACGCATAACGCATAACGCATAACGCATAACGCATAACGCATAACGCATAACGCATAACGCATAACGCATAACGCATAACGCATAACGGATAACGCATAACGCATAACGCATAACGCATAACGCATAACGCATAACGCATAACGCATAACGCATAACGCATAACGCATAACGCATAACGCATAACGCATAACGCATAACGCATAACGCATAACGCATAACGCATAACGCATAACGCATAACGCATAACGCATAACGCATAACGCATGACGCATAACGCATAACGCATAACGCATAACGCATAACGCATAACGCATAACGCATAACGCATAACGCATAACGCATAACGCATAACGCATAACGCATAACGCATAACGCATAACGCATAACGCATAACGCATAACGCATAACGCATAACGCATAACGCATAACGCATAACGCATAACGCATAAGGCTTCAGCATAACACATAAGGCATAACGCATAACGCATAACGCATAACGCATAACGCATAACGCATAACGCATAACGCATAACGCATAACGCATAACGCATAACGCATAACGCATAACGCATAACGCATAACGCATAACGCATTACGCATAACGCATAACGCATAACGCATAAGCATAACGCATAACGCATAAGGCATAACGCATAACGCATAACGCATAACGCATAACGCATAACGCATAACGCATAACGCATAACGCATAACGCATAACGCATAACGCATAACGCATAACGCATAACGCATAACGCATAACGCATAACGCATAACGCATAACGCATAACGCATAACGCATAACGCATAACGCATAACGCATAACGCATAACGCATAACGCATAACGCATAACGCATAACGCATAACGCATAACGCATAACGCATAACGCATAACGCATAACGCATAACGCATAACGCATAACGCATAACGCATAACGCATAACGCATAACGCATAACGCATAACGCATAACGCATAACGCATAACGCATAACGCATAACGCATAACGCATAACGCATAACGCATAACGCATAACGCATAACGCATAACGCATAACGCATAACGCATAACGCATAACGCATAACGCATAACGCATAACGCATAACGCATAACGCATAACGCAAAACGCATAACGCATAACGCATAACGCATAACGCATAACGCATAACGCATAACGCATAACGCATAACGCATAACGCATAACGCATAACGCATAACGCATAACGCATAACGCATAACGCATAACGCATAACGCATAACGCATAACGCATAACGCATAACGCATAACGCATAACGCATAACGCATAACGCATAACGCATAACGCATAACGCATAACGCATAACGCATAACCCATAGCGCATAACGCTTAACGCGTAAAGCAAAACTCATAACCCATAACGCATAACGCATAACGCATAACGCATAACGCATAACGCATAACGCATAACGCATAACGCATAACGCATAACGCATAACGCATAACGCATAACGCATAACGCATAACGCATAACGCATAACGCATAACGCATAACGCATAACGCATGACGCATGACGCATAACGCATAACGCATAACGCATAACGCATAACGCATAACGCATAACGCATAACGCATAACGCATAACGCATAACGCATAACGCATAACGCATAACGCATAACGCATAACGCATAACGCATAACGCATAACGCATAACGCATAACGCATAACGCATAACGCATAACGCATAACGCATAACGCATAACGCATAACGCATAACGCATAACGCATAACGCATAACGCATAACGCATAACGCATAACGCATAACGCATAACGCATAACGCATAACGCATAACGCATAACGCATAACGCATAACGCATAACGCATAACGCATAACGCATAACGCATAACGCATAACGCATAACGCATAACGCATAACGCATGACGCATAACGCATAACGCATAACGCATAACGCATAACGCATGACGCATAACCCATAACGCATAACGCAAAACGCATAACGAATAACGCATAACGCATAACGCATAACGCATAACGCATAACGCATAACGCATAACGCATAACGCATAACGCATAACGCATAACGCATAACGCATAACGCATAACGCATAACGCATAACGCATAACGCATAACGCATAACGCATAACGCATAACGCATAACGCATAACGCATAAGGCATAACGCATAACGCATAACGCATAACGCATAACGCATAACGCATAACGCATAACGCATAACGCATAACGCATAACGCATAACGCATAACGCATAACGCATAACGCATAACGCATAACGCATAACGCATAACGCATAACGCATAACGCATAACGCATAACGCATAACGCATAACGCATAACGCATAACGCATAACGCATAACGCATAACGCATAACGCATAACGCATAACGCGTAACGCGTAACGCATAACGCATAACGCATAACGCATAACGCATAACGCATAACGCATAACGCATAACGCATAACGCATAACGCATAACGCATAACGCATAACGCATAACGCATAACGCATAACGTATAACGCATAACGCATAACGCATAACGCATAACGCATAACGCATAAGGCGTCAGCATAACGCATAAGGCATAACGCATAACGCATAACGCATAACGCATAACGCATAACGCATAACGCATAACGCATAACGCATAACGCATAACGCATAACGCATAACGCATAACGCATAACGCATAACGCATAACGCATAACGCATAACGCATAACGCATAACGCATAACGCATAACGCATAACGCATAACGCATAACGCATAACGCATAACGCATAACCCATAGTGCATAACGCTTAACGCGTAAAGCAAAACTCATAACCCATAACGCATAACGCATAACGCATAACGCATAACGCATAACGCATAACGCATAACGCATAACGCATAACGCATAACGCATAACGCATAACGCATAACGCATAACGCATAACGCATAACGGATAACGCATAACGCATAACGCATAACGCATAACGCATAACGCATAACGCATAACGCATAACGCATAACGCATAACGCATAACGCATAACGCATAACGCATAACGCATAACGCATAACGCATAACGCATAACGCATAACGCATAACGCATAACGCATAACGCATAACGCATAACGCATGACGCATAACGCATAACGCATAACGCATAACGCATAACGCATAACGCATAACGCATAACGCATAACGCATAACGCATAACGCATAACGCATAACGCATAACGCATAACGCATAACGCATAACGCATAACGCATAACGCATAACGCATAACGCATAACGCATAACGCATAACGCATAACGCATAAGGCTTCAGCATAACACATAAGGCATAACGCATAACGCATAACGCATAACGCATAACGCATAACGCATAACGCATAACGCATAACGCATAACGCATAACGCATAACGCATAACGCATAACGCATAACGCATAACGCATTACGCATAACGCATAACGCATAACGCATAAGCATAACGCATAACGCATAAGGCATAACGCATAACGCATAACGCATAACGCATAACGCATAACGCATAACGCATAACGCATAACGCATAACGCATAACGCATAACGCATAACGCATAACGCATAACGCATAACGCATAACGCATAACGCATAACGCATAACGCATAACGCATAACGCATAACGCATAACGCATAACGCATAACGCATAACGCATAACGCATAACGCATAACGCATAACGCATAACGCATAACGCATAACGCATAACGCATAACGCATAACGCATAACGCATAACGCATAACGCATAACGCATAACGCATAACGCATAACGCATAACGCATAACGCATAACGCATAACGCATAACGCATAACGCATAACGCATAACGCATAACGCATAACGCATAACGCATAACGCATAACGCATAACGCATAACGCATAACGCATAACGCATAACGCATAACGCATAACGCATAACGCATAACGCATAACGCATAACGCATAACGCATAACGCATAACGCATAACGCATAACGCATAACGCATAACGCATAACGCATAACGCATAACGCATAACGCATAACGCATAACGCATAACGCATAACGCATAACGCATAACGCATAACGCATAACGCATAACGCATAACGCATAACGCATAACGCATAACGCATAACGCATAACGCATAACGCATAACGCAAAACGCATAACGCATAACGCATAACGCATAACGCATAACGCATAACGCATAACGCATAACGCATAACGCATAACGCATAACGCATAACGCATAACGCATAACGCATAACGCATAACGCATAACGCATAACGCATAACGCATAACGCATAACGCATAACGCATAACGCATAACGCATAACCCATAGCGCATAACGCTTAACGCGTAAAGCAAAACTCATAACCCATAACGCATAACGCATAACGCATAACGCATAACGCATAACGCATAACGCATAACGCATAACGCATAACGCATAACGCATAACGCATAACGCATAACGCATAACGCATAACGCATAACGCATAACGCATAACGCATAACGCATAACGCATAACGCATAACGCATAACGCATAACGCATGACGCATGACGCATAACGCATAACGCATAACGCATAACGCATAACGCATAACGCATAACGCATAACGCATAACGCATAACGCATAACGCATAACGCATAACGCATAACGCATAACGCATAACGCATAACGCATAACGCATAACGCATAACGCATAACGCATAACGCATAACGCATAACGCATAACGCATAACGCATAACGCATAACGCATAACGCATAACGCATAACGCATAACGCATAACGCATAACGCATAACGCATAACGCATAACGCATAACGCATAACGCATAACGCATAACGCATAACGCATAACGCATAACGCATAACGCATAACGCATAACGCATAACGCATAACCCATAGCGCATAACGCTTAACGCGTAAAGCAAAACTCATAACCCATAACGCATAACGCATAACGCATAACGCATAACGCATAACGCATAACGCATAACGCATAACGCATAACGCATAACGCATAACGCATAACGCATAACGCATAACGCATAACGCATAACGCATAACGCATAACGCATAACGCATAACGCATAACGCATAACGCATAACGCATAACGCATAACGCATAACGCATAACGCATAACGCATAACGCATAACGCATAACGCATAACGCATAACGCATAACGCATAACGCATAACGCATAACGCATAACGCATAACGCATAACGCATAACGCATAACGCATAACTCATAACCCATAGCGCATAACGCTTAACGCGTAAAGCAAAACTCATAACCCATAACGCATAACGCATAACGCATAACGCATAACGCATAACGCATAACGCATAACGCATAACGCATAACGCATAACGCATAACGCATAACGCATAACGCATAACGCATAACGCATAACGCATAACGCATAACGCATAACGCATAACGCATAACGCATAACGCATAACGCATAACGCATAACGCATAACGCATGACGCATGACGCATAACGCATAACGCATAACGCATAACGCATAACGCATAACGCATAACGCATAACGCATAACGCATAACGCATAACGCATAACGCATAACGCATAACGCATAACGCATAACGCATAACGCATAACGCATAACGCATAACGCATAACGCATAACGCATAACGCATAACGCATAACGCATAACGCATAACGCATAACGCATAACGCATAACGCATAACGCATAACGCATAACGCATAACGCATAACGCATAACGCATAACGCATAACGCATAACGCATAACGCATAACGCATAACGCATAACGCATAACGCATAACGCATAACGCATAACGCATAACGCATAACGCATAACGCATAACGCATAACGCATAACGCATAACGCATAACGCATAACGCATAACGCATAACGCATAACGCATAACGCATAACGCATAACGCATAACGCATAACGCATAACGCATAACGCATAACGCATAACGCATAACGCATAACGCATAACGCATAACGCATAACGCATAACGCATAACGCATAACGCATAACGCATAACGCATAACGCATAACGCATAACGCATAACGCATAACGCATAACGCATAACGCATAACGCATAACGCATAACGCATAACGCATAACGCATAACGCATAACGCATAACGCATAACGACATAACGCATAACGCATAACGCATAACGCATAACGCATAACGCATAACGCATAACGCATAACGCATAACGCATAACGCATAACGCATAACGCATAACGCATAACGCATAACGCATAACGCATAACGCATAACGCATAACGCATAACGCATAACGCATAACGCATAACGCATAACGCATTACGCATAACGCTTAACGCATAATCCATAACGGATAACGCATAACCCATAACGCATAACGCAAAGCCGATAACGCATAACGCATTACGCATAACCCATGACGCATAACGCATAACGCATAACGCATAACGCATAACGCATAACGCATAACGCATAACGCATAACGCATAACGCATAACGCATAACGCATAACGCATAACGCATAACGCATAACGCATAACGCATAACGCATAACGCATAACGCATGACGCATGACGCATAACGCATAACGCATAACGCATAACGCATAACGCATAACGCATAACGCATAACGCATAACGCATAACGCATAACGCATAACGCATAACGCATAACGCATAACGCATAACGCATAACGCATAACGCATAACGCATAACGCATAACGCATAACGCATAACGCATAACGCATAACGCATAACGCATAACGCATAACGCATAACGCATAACGCATAACGCATAACGCATAACGCATAACGCATAACGCATAACGCATAACGCATAACGCATAACGCATAACGCATAACGCATAACGCATAACGCATAACGCATAACGCATAACGCATAACGCATAACGCATAACGCATGACGCATAACGCATAACGCATAACGCATAACGCATAACGCATGACGCATAACCCATAACGCATAACGCAAAACGCATAACGAATAACGCATAACGCATAACGCATAACGCATAACGCATAACGCATAACGCATAACGCATAACGCATAACGCATAACGCATAACGCATAACGCATAACGCATAACGCATAACGCATAACGCATAACGCATAACGCATAACGCATAACGCATAACGCATAACGCATAACGCATAACGCATAACGCATAACGCATAACGCATAACGCATAACGCATAACGCATAACGCATAACGCATAACGCATAACGCATAACGCATAACGCATAACGCATAACGCATAACGCATAACGCATAACGCATAACGCATAACGCATAACGCATAACGCATAACGCATAACGCATAACGCATAACGCATAACGCATAACGCATAACGCATAACGCATAACGCATAACGCATAACGCATAACGCATAACGCATAACGCATAACGCATAACGCATAACGCATAACGCATAACGCATAACGCATAACGCATAACGCATAACGCATAACGCATAACGCATAACGCATAACGCATAACGCATAACGCATAACGCATAACGCATAACGCATAACGCATAACGCATAACGCATAACGCATAACGCATAACGCATAACGCATAACGCATAACGCATAACGCATAACGCATAACGCATAACGCATAACGCATAACGCATAACGCATAACGCATAACGCATAACGCATAACGCATAACGCATAACGCATAACGCATAACGCATAACGCATAACGCATAACGCATAACGCATAACGCATAACGCATAACGCATAACGCATAACGCATAACGCATAACGCATAACGCATAACGCATAACGCATAACGCATAACGCATAACGCATAACGACATAACGCATAACGCATAACGCATAACGCATAACGCATAACGCATAACGCATAACGCATAACGCATAACGCATAACGCATAACGCATAACGCATAACGCATAACGCATAACGCATAACGCATAACGCATAACGCATAACGCATAACGCATAACGCATAACGCATAACGCATAACGCATAACGCATAACGCATTACGCATAACGCTTAACGCATAATCCATAACGGATAACGCATAACCCATAACGCATAACGCAAAGCCGATAACGCATAACGCATTACGCATAACCCATGACGCATAACGCATAACGCATAACGCATAACGCATAACGCATAACGCATAACGCATAACGCATAACGCATAACGCATAACGCATAACGCATAACGCATAACGCATAACGCATAACGCATAACGCATAACGCATAACGCATAACGCATAACGCATAACGCATAACGCATAACGCATAACGCATAACGCATAACGCATAACGCATAACGCATAACGCATAACGCATAACGCATAACGCATAACGCATAACGCATAACGCATAACGCATAACGCATAACGCATAACGCATAACGCATAACGCATAACGCATAACGCATAACGCATAACGCATAACGCATAACGCATAACGCATAACGCATAACGCATAACGCATAACGCATAACGCATAACGCATAACGCATAACGCATAACGCATAACGCATAACGCATAACGCATAACGCATAACGCATAACGCATAACGCATAACGCATAACGCATAACGCATAACGCATAACGCATAACGCATGACGCATAACCCATAACGCATAACGCATAACGCAAAACTCATAACGCATAACGCATAACGCATAATGCATAACGCATAATCCATAACGGATAACGCATAATCCATAACGCCTGAAGCATAACGCTAAGCCGATAACGCATAACGCATAACGTATAACCCATGACGCATAACGCATAACGCATAACGCATAACGCATAACGCATAACGCATAACGCATAACGCATAACGCATAACGCATAACGCATAACGCATAACGCATAACGCATAACGCATAACGCATAACGCATAACGCATAACGCATAACGCATAACGCATAACGCATAACGCATAACGCATAACGCATAACGCATTACGCATAACGC
The DNA here is from genome assembly GCF_051020765.1 of Lasioglossum baleicum. NCBI lineage: Eukaryota > Metazoa > Arthropoda > Insecta > Hymenoptera > Halictidae > Lasioglossum > Lasioglossum baleicum. Next base: position 203,421 of record NW_027469184.1, read on the forward strand.
TTAACGCATAATCCATAACGGATAACGCATAACCCATAACGCATAACGCAAAGCCGATAACGCATAACGCATTACGCATAACCCATGACGCATAACGCATAACGCATAACGCATAACGCATAACGCATAACGCATAACGCATAACGCATAACGCATAACGCATAACGCATAACGCATAACGCATAACGTATAACGCATAACGCATAACGCATAACGCATAACGCATAACGCATAACGCATAACGCATAACGCATAACGCATAACGCATAACGCATTACGCATAACGCTTAACGCATAATCCATAACGGATAACGCATAACCCATAACGCATAACGCAAAGCCGATAACGCATAACGCATTACGCATAACCCATGACGCATAACGCATAACGCATAACGCATAACGCATAACGCATAACGCATAACGCATAACGCATAACGCATAACGCATAACGCATAACGCATAACGCATAACGCATAACGCATAACGCATAACGCATAACGCATAACGCATAACGCATAACGCATAACGCATAACGCATAACGCATAACGCATAACGCATAACGCATAACGCATAACGCATAACGCATAACGCATAACGCATAACGCATAACGCATAACGCATAACGCATAACGCATAACGCATTACGCATAACGCTTAACGCATAACGCATAACGCATAATCCATAACGGATAACGCATAACCCATAACGCTTAACGCAAAGCCGATAACGCATAACGCATTACGCATAACCCATGACGTATAACGCATAACGCATAACGCATAACGCATAACGCATAACGCATAACGCATAACGCATAACGCATAACGCATAACGCATAACGCAGAACGCATAACGCATACCGCATAACGCATAACGCATAACGCATAACGCATAACGCATAACGCATAACGCATAACGCATAACGCATAACGCATAACGCATAACGCATAACGCATAACGCATAACGCATAACGCATAACGCATAACGCATAACGCATAACGCATAACGCATAACGCATGACGCATAACCCATAACGCATAACGCATAACGCAAAACTCATAACGCATAACGCATAACGCATAATGCATAACGCATAATCCATAACGGATAACGCATAATCCATAACGCCTGAAGCATAACGCTAAGCCGATAACGCATAACGCATAACGTATAACCCATGACGCATAACGCATAACGCATAACGCATAACGCATAACGCATAACGCATAACGCATAACGCATAACGCATAACGCATAACGCATAACGCATAACGCATAACGCATAACGCATAACGCATAACGCATAACGCATAACGCATAACGCATAACGCATAACGCATAACGCATAACGCATAACGCATAACGCATTACGCATAACGCTTAACGCATAACGCATAACGCATAACGCATAACGCATAACGCATAACGCATAACGCATAACGCATAACGCATAACGCATAACGCATAACGCATAACGCATAACGCATAACGCATAACGCATAACGCATAACGTATAACGCATAACGCATAACGCATAACGCATAACGCATAACGCATAACGCATAACGCATAACGCATAACGCATAACGCATTACGCATAACGCTTAACGCATAATCCATAACGGATAACGCATAACCCATAACGCATAACGCAAAGCCGATAACGCATAACGCATTACGCATAACCCATGACGCATAACGCATAACGCATAACGCATAACGCATAACGCATAACGCATAACGCATAACGCATAACGCATAACGCATAACGCATAACGCATAACGCATAACGCATAACGCATAACGCATAACGCATAACGCATAACGCATAACGCATAACGCATAACGCATAACGCATAACGCATAACGCATAACGCATAACGCATAACGCATAACGCATAACGCATTACGCATAACGCTTAACGCATAACGCATAACGCATAATCCATAACGGATAACGCATAACCCATAACGCTTAACGCAAAGCCGATAACGCATAACGCATTACGCATAACCCATGACGTATAACGCATAACGCATAACGCATAACGCATAACGCATAACGCATAACGCATAACGCATAACGCATAACGCATAACGCATAACGCATAACGCATAACGCATAACGCAGAACGCATAACGCATACCGCATAACGCATAACGCATAACGCATAACGCATAACGCATAACGCATAACGCATAACGCATAACGCATAACGCATAACGCATAACGCATAACGCATAACGCATAACGCATAACGCATAACGCATAACGCATAACGCATAACGCATAACGCATAACGCATAACGCATAACGCATAACGCATAACGCATAACGCATAACGCATAACGCATAACGCATGACGCATAACCCATAACGCATAACGCATAACGCAAAACTCATAACGCATAACGCATAACGCATAATGCATAACGCATAATCCATAACGGATAACGCATAATCCATAACGCCTGAAGCATAACGCTAAGCCGATAACGCATAACGCATAACGTATAACCCATGACGCATAACGCATAACGCATAACGCATAACGCATAACGCATAACGCATAACGCATAACGCATAACGCATAACGCATAACGCATAACGCATAACGCATAACGCATAACGCATAACGCATAACGCATAACGCATAACGCATAACGCATAACGCATAACGCATAACGCATAACGCATAACGCATAACGCATTACGCATAACGCTTAACGCATAATCCATAACGGATAACGCATAACCCATAACGCATAACGCAAAGCCGATAACGCATAACGCATTACGCATAACCCATGACGCATAACGCATAACGCATAACGCATAACGCATAACGCATAACGCATAACGCATAACGCATAACGCATAACGCATAACGCATAACGCATAACGCATAACGCATAACGCATAACGCATAACGCATAACGCATAACGCATAACGCATAACGCATAACGCATAACGCATAACGCATAACGCATAACGCATAACGCATAACGCATAACGCATAACGCATAACGCATAACGCATAACGCATAACGCATAACGCATAACGCATAACGCATAACGCATAACGCATAACGCATAACGCATAACGCACAACGCATAACGCATAACGCATAACACATAACGACATAACGCATAACGCATAACGCATAACGCATAACGCATAACGCATAACGCATAACGCATAACGCATAACGCATAACGCATAACGCATAACGCATAACGCATAACGCATAACGCATAACGCATAACGCATAACGCATAACGCATAACGCATAACGCATAACACATAACGCATAACGCATAACGCATAACGTATAACGCATAACGCATAACGCATAACGCATAACGCATAACGCATAACGCATAACGCATAACGCATAACGCATTACGCATAACGCTTAACGCATAATCCATAACGGATAACGCATAACCCATAACGCATAACGCAAAGCCGATAACGCATAACGCATTACGCATAACGCATAACGTATAACGCATAAAGCATAACGCATAACGCATAACGCATAACGCATAACGCATAACGCATAACGCATAACGCATAACGCATTACGCATAACGCTTAACGCATAATCCATAACGGATAACGCATAACCCATAACGCATAACGCAAAGCCGATAACGCATAACGCATTACGCATAACCCATGACGCATAACGCATAACGCATAACGCATAACGCATAACGCATAACGCATAACGCATAACGCATAACGCATAACGCATAACGCATAACGCATAACGCATAACGCATAACGCATAACGCATATCGCATAACGCATAACGCATATCGCATAACGCATAACGCATAACGCATAACGCATGACGCATAACGCAAAGCCGATAACGCATAACGCATAACGCATAACGCATAACGCATAACGCATAACGCATAACGCATAACGCATAACGCATAACGCATAACGCATAACGCATAACGCATAACGCATAACGCATAACGCATAACGCATAACGCATAACGCATAACGCATAACGCATGACGCATAACGCATAACGCATAACGCATTACGCATAACGCATAACGCATAACGCATGACGCATAACGCAAAGCCGATAACGCATAACGCATAACGCATAACGCATAACGCATAACGCATAACGCATAACGCATAACGCATAACGCATAACGCATAACGCATAACGCATAACGCATAACGCATAACGCATAACGCATAACGCATAACGCATAACGCATAACGCATAACGCATATCGCATAACGCATAACGCATAACGCATAACGCATAACGCATAACGCACAACGCATAACGCATAACGCATAACACATAACGACATAACGCATAACGCATAACGCATAACGCATAACGCATAACGCATAACGCATAACGCATAACGCATAACGCATAACGCATAACGCATAACGCATAACGCATAACGCATTACGCATAACGCTTAACGCATAATCCATAACGGATAACGCATAACCCATAACGCATAACGCAAAGCCGATAACGCATAACGCATTACGCATAACCCATGACGCATAACGCATAACGCATAACGCATAACGCATAACGCATAACGCATAACGCATAACGCATAACGCATAACGCATAACGCATAACGCATAACGCATAACGCATAACGCATAACGCATAACGCATAACGCATAACGCATAACGCATAACGCATAACGCATAACGCATAACGCATAACGCATAACGCATAACGCATAACGCATAACGCATAACGCATAACGCATAACGCATAACGCATAACGCATAACGCATAACGCATAACGCACAACGCATAACGCATAACGCATAACACATAACGACATAACGCATAACGCATAACGCATAACGCATAACGCATAACGCATAACGCATAACGCATAACGCATAACGCATAACGCATAACGCATAACGCATAACGCATAACGCATAACGCATAACGCATAACGCATAACGCATAACGCATAACGCATAACACATAACGCATAACGCATAACGCATAACGTATAACGCATAACGCATAACGCATAACGCATAACGCATAACGCATAACGCATAACGCATAACGCATTACGCATAACGCTTAACGCATAATCCATAACGGATAACGCATAACCCATAACGCATAACGCAAAGCCGATAACGCATAACGCATTACGCATAACGCATAACGTATAACGCATAAAGCATAACGCATAACGCATAACGCATAACGCATAACGCATAACGCATAACGCATAACGCATTACGCATAACGCTTAACGCATAATCCATAACGGATAACGCATAACCCATAACGCATAACGCAAAGCCGATAACGCATAACGCATTACGCATAACCCATGACGCATAACGCATAACGCATAACGCATAACGCATAACGCATAACGCATAACGCATAACGCATAACGCATAACGCATAACGCATAACGCATAACGCATAACGCATAACGCATATCGCATAACGCATAACGCATAACGCATAACGCATAACGCATATCGCATAACGCATAACGCATATCGCATAACGCATAACGCATAACGCATGACGCATAACGCAAAGCCGATAACGCATAACGCATAACGCATAACGCATAACGCATAACGCATAACGCATAACGCATAACGCATAACGCATAACGCATAACGCATAACGCATAACGCATAACGCATAACGCATAACGCATAACGCATAACGCATAACGCATAACGCATAACGCATAACGCATAACGCATAACGCATAACGCATAACGCATAACGCATAACGCATAACGCATAACGCATAACGCATAACGCATAACGCATAACGCATAACGCATAACGCATAACGCATAACGCATAACGCATGACGCATAACGCATAACGCATAACGCATAACGCATAACGCATAACGCATAACGCATAACGCATAACGCATAACGCATGTCGCATAACGCATAACGCAAAACGCATGACGCATAACGCATAACGCATAACGCATAACGTATAACGCATGACGCATAACGCAAAGCCGATAACGCATAACGCATAACGCATAACGCATAACGCATAACGCATAACGCATAACGCATAACGCATAACGCATAACGCATAACGCATAACGCATGACGCATAACGCATAACGCATAACGCATTACGCATAACGCATAACGCATAACGCATGACGCATAACGCAAAGCCGATAACGCATAACGCATAACGCATAACGCATAACGCATAACGCATAACGCATAACGCATAACGCATAACGCATAACGCATAACGCATAACGCATAACGCATAACGCATAACGCATAACGCATAACGCATAACGCATAACGCATAACGCATAACGCATAACGCATAACGCATAACGCATAACGCATAACGCATAACGCATAACGCATGACGCATAACGCATAACGCATAACGCATTACGCATAACGCATAACGCATAACGCATGACGCATAACGCAAAGCCGATAACGCATAACGCATAACGCATAACGCATAACGCATAACGCATAACGCATAACGCATAACGCATAACGCATAACGCATAACGCATTACGCATAACGCTTAACGCATAATCCATAACGGATAACGCATAACCCATAACGCATAACGCAAAGCCGATAACGCATAACGCATTACGCATAACCCATGACGCATAACGCATAACGCATAACGCATAACGCATAACGCATAACGCATAACGCATAACGCATAACGCATAACGCATAACGCATAACGCATAACGCATAACGCATAACGCATAACGCATAACGCATAACGCATAACGCATAACGCATAACGCATAACGCATAACGCATAACGCATAACGCATAACGCATAACGCATAACGCATGACGCATAACGCATAACGCATAACGCATTACGCATAACGCATAACGCATAACGCATGACGCATAACGCAAAGCCGATAACGCATAACGCATAACGCATAACGCATAACGCATAACGCATAACGCATAACGCATAACGCATAACGCATAACGCATAACGCATAACGCATTACGCATAACGCTTAACGCATAATCCATAACGGATAACGCATAACCCATAACGCATAACGCAAAGCCGATAACGCATAACGCATTACGCATAACCCATGACGCATAACGCATAACGCATAACGCATAACGCATAACGCATAACGCATAACGCATAACGCATAACGCATAACGCATAACGCATAACGCATAACGCATAACGCATGACGCATAACCCATAACGCATAACGCATAACGCAAAACTCATAACGCATAACGCATAACGCATAATGCATAACGCATAATCCATAACGGATAACGCATAATCCATAACGCCTGAAGCATAACGCTAAGCCGATAACGCATAACGCATAACGTATAACCCATGACGCATAACGCATAACGCATAACGCATAACGCATAACGCATAACGCATAACGCATAACGCATAACGCATAACGCATAACGCATAACGCATAACGCATAACGCATAACGCATAACGCATAACGCATAACGCATAACGCATAACGCATAACGCATAACGCATAACGCATAACGCATAACGCATAACGCATTACGCATAACGCTTAACGCATAATCCATAACGGATAACGCATAACCCATAACGCATAACGCAAAGCCGATAACGCATAACGCATTACGCATAACCCATGACGCATAACGCATAACGCATAACGCATAACGCATAACGCATAACGCATAACGCATAACGCATAACGCATAACGCATAACGCATAACGCATAACGCATAACGCATAACGCATAACGCATAACGCATAACGCATAACGCATAACGCATAACGCATAACGCATAACGCATAACGCATAACGCATAACGCATAACGCATAACGCATAACGCATAACGCATAACGCATAACGCATAACGCATAACGCATAACGCATAACGCATAACGCATAACGCATAACGCATAACGCATAACGCATAACGCATAACGCATAACGCATAACGCACAACGCATAACGCATAACGCATAACACATAACGACATAACGCATAACGCATAACGCATAACGCATAACGCATAACGCATAACGCATAACGCATAACGCATAACGCATAACGCATAACGCATAACGCATAACGCATAACGCATAACGCATAACGCATAACGCATAACGCATAACGCATAACGCATAACGCATAACACATAACGCATAACGCATAACGCATAACGTATAACGCATAACGCATAACGCATAACGCATAACGCATAACGCATAACGCATAACGCATAACGCATAACGCATTACGCATAACGCTTAACGCATAATCCATAACGGATAACGCATAACCCATAACGCATAACGCAAAGCCGATAACGCATAACGCATTACGCATAACGCATAACGTATAACGCATAAAGCATAACGCATAACGCATAACGCATAACGCATAACGCATAACGCATAACGCATAACGCATAACGCATAACGCATTACGCATAACGCTTAACGCATAATCCATAACGGATAACGCATAACCCATAACGCATAACGCAAAGCCGATAACGCATAACGCATTACGCATAACCCATGACGCATAACGCATAACGCATAACGCATAACGCATAACGCATAACGCATAACGCATAACGCATAACGCATAACGCATAACGCATAACGCATAACGCATAACGCATAACGCATAACGCATATCGCATAACGCATAACGCATATCGCATAACGCATAACGCATAACGCATAACGCATGACGCATAACGCAAAGCCGATAACGCATAACGCATAACGCATAACGCATAACGCATAACGCATAACGCATAACGCATAACGCATAACGCATAACGCATAACGCATAACGCATAACGCATAACGCATAACGCATAACGCATAACGCATAACGCATAACGCATAACGCATGACGCATAACGCATAACGCATAACGCATTACGCATAACGCATAACGCATAACGCATGACGCATAACGCAAAGCCGATAACGCATAACGCATAACGCATAACGCATAACGCATAACGCATAACGCATAACGCATAACGCATAACGCATAACGCATAACGCATAACGCATAACGCATAACGCATAACGCATAACGCATAACGCATAACGCATAACGCATATCGCATAACGCATAACGCATAACGCATAACGCATAACGCATAACGCACAACGCATAACGCATAACGCATAACACATAACGACATAACGCATAACGCATAACGCATAACGCATAACGCATAACGCATAACGCATAACGCATAACGCATAACGCATAACGCATAACGCATAACGCATAACGCATAACGCATTACGCATAACGCTTAACGCATAATCCATAACGGATAACGCATAACCCATAACGCATAACGCAAAGCCGATAACGCATAACGCATTACGCATAACCCATGACGCATAACGCATAACGCATAACGCATAACGCATAACGCATAACGCATAACGCATAACGCATAACGCATAACGCATAACGCATAACGCATAACGCATAACGCATAACGCATAACGCATAACGCATAACGCATAACGCATAACGCATAACGCATAACGCATAACGCATAACGCATAACGCATAACGCATAACGCATAACGCATAACGCATAACGCATAACGCATAACGCATAACGCATAACGCATAACGCATAACGCACAACGCATAACGCATAACGCATAACACATAACGACATAACGCATAACGCATAACGCATAACGCATAACGCATAACGCATAACGCATAACGCATAACGCATAACGCATAACGCATAACGCATAACGCATAACGCATAACGCATAACGCATAACGCATAACGCATAACGCATAACGCATAACGCATAACACATAACGCATAACGCATAACGCATAACGTATAACGCATAACGCATAACGCATAACGCATAACGCATAACGCATAACGCATAACGCATAACGCATTACGCATAACGCTTAACGCATAATCCATAACGGATAACGCATAACCCATAACGCATAACGCAAAGCCGATAACGCATAACGCATTACGCATAACGCATAACGTATAACGCATAAAGCATAACGCATAACGCATAACGCATAACGCATAACGCATAACGCATAACGCATAACGCATTACGCATAACGCTTAACGCATAATCCATAACGGATAACGCATAACCCATAACGCATAACGCAAAGCCGATAACGCATAACGCATTACGCATAACCCATGACGCATAACGCATAACGCATAACGCATAACGCATAACGCATAACGCATAACGCATAACGCATAACGCATAACGCATAACGCATAACGCATAACGCATAACGCATAACGCATATCGCATAACGCATAACGCATAACGCATAACGCATAACGCATATCGCATAACGCATAACGCATATCGCATAACGCATAACGCATAACGCATGACGCATAACGCAAAGCCGATAACGCATAACGCATAACGCATAACGCATAACGCATAACGCATAACGCATAACGCATAACGCATAACGCATAACGCATAACGCATAACGCATAACGCATAACGCATAACGCATAACGCATAACGCATAACGCATAACGCATAACGCATAACGCATAACGCATAACGCATAACGCATAACGCATAACGCATAACGCATAACGCATAACGCATAACGCATAACGCATAACGCATAACGCATAACGCATAACGCATAACGCATAACGCATAACGCATAACGCATAACGCATAACGCATAACGCATGACGCATAACGCATAACGCATAACGCATAACGCATAACGCATAACGCATAACGCATAACGCATAACGCATAACGCATGTCGCATAACGCATAACGCAAAACGCATGACGCATAACGCATAACGCATAACGCATAACGTATAACGCATGACGCATAACGCAAAGCCGATAACGCATAACGCATAACGCATAACGCATAACGCATAACGCATAACGCATAACGCATAACGCATAACGCATAACGCATAACGCATAACGCATGACGCATAACGCATAACGCATAACGCATTACGCATAACGCATAACGCATAACGCATGACGCATAACGCAAAGCCGATAACGCATAACGCATAACGCATAACGCATAACGCATAACGCATAACGCATAACGCATAACGCATAACGCATAACGCATAACGCATAACGCATAACGCATAACGCATAACGCATAACGCATAACGCATAACGCATAACGCATAACGCATAACGCATAACGCATAACGCATAACGCATAACGCATAACGCATAACGCATAACGCATAACGCATGACGCATAACGCATAACGCATAACGCATTACGCATAACGCATAACGCATAACGCATGACGCATAACGCAAAGCCGATAACGCATAACGCATAACGCATAACGCATAACGCATAACGCATAACGCATAACGCATAACGCATAACGCATAACGCATAACGCATTACGCATAACGCTTAACGCATAATCCATAACGGATAACGCATAACCCATAACGCATAACGCAAAGCCGATAACGCATAACGCATTACGCATAACCCATGACGCATAACGCATAACGCATAACGCATAACGCATAACGCATAACGCATAACGCATAACGCATAACGCATAACGCATAACGCATAACGCATAACGCATAACGCATAACGCATAACGCATAACGCATAACGCATAACGCATAACGCATAACGCATAACGCATAACGCATAACGTATAACGCATAACGCATAACGCATAACGCATAACGCATAACGCATAACGCATAACGCATAACGCATAACGCATAACGCATAACGCATAACGCATAACGCATAACGCATAACGCATAACGCATAACGCATAACGCATAACGCATAACGCATAACGCATAACGCATAACGCATAACGCATAACGCATAACGCATAACGCATTACGCATAACGCTTAACGCATAACGCATAACGCATAATCCATAACGGATAACGCATAACCCATAACGCTTAACGCAAAGCCGATAACGCATAACGCATTACGCATAACCCATGACGTATAACGCATAACGCATAACGCATAACGCATAACGCATAACGCATAACGCATAACGCATAACGCAGAACGCATAACGCATACCGCATAACGCATAACGCATAACGCATAACGCATAACGCATAACGCATAACGCATAACGCATAACGCATAACGCATAACGCATAACGCATAACGCATAACGCATAACGCATAACGCATAACGCATAACGCATATCGCATAACGCATAACGCATAACGCATAACGCATAACGCATATCGCATAACGCATAACGCATATCGCATAACGCATAACGCATAACGCATGACGCATAACGCAAAGCCGATAACGCATAACGCATAACGCATAACGCATAACGCATAACGCATAACGCATAACGCATAACGCATAACGCATAACGCATAACGCATAACGCATAACGCATAACGCATAACGCATAACGCATAACGCATAACGCATAACGCATAACGCATAACGCATAACGCATAACGCATAACGCATAACGCATAACGCATAACGCATAACGCATAACGCATAACGCATAACGCATAACGCATAACGCATAACGCATGACGCATAACGCATAACGCATAACGCATAACGCATAACGCATAACGCATAACGCATAACGCATAACGCATAACGCATGTCGCATAACGCATAACGCAAAACGCATAACGCATAACGCATAACGCAAAGCCGATAACGCATAACGCATTACGCATAACCCATGACGCATAACGCATAACGCATAACGCATAACGCATAACGCATAACGCATAACGCATAACGCATAACGCATAACGCATAACGCATAACGCATAACGCATAACGCATAACGCATAACGCATAACGCATAACGCATAACGCATAACGCATAACGTATAACGCATAACGCATAACGCATAACGCATAACGCATAACGCATAACGCATAACGCATAACGCATAACGCATAACGCATAACGCATAACGCATAACGCATAACGCATAACGCATAACGCATAACGCATAACGCATAACGCATAACGCATAACGCATAACGCATAACGCATAACGCATAACGCATTACGCATAACGCTTAACGCATAACGCATAACGCATAATCCATAACGGATAACGCATAACCCATAACGCTTAACGCAAAGCCGATAACGCATAACGCATTACGCATAACCCATGACGTATAACGCATAACGCATAACGCATAACGCATAACGCATAACGCATAACGCATAACGCATAACGCATAACGCATAACGCAGAACGCATAACGCATACCGCATAACGCATAACGCATAACGCATAACGCATAACGCATAACGCATAACGCATAACGCATAACGCATAACGCATAACGCATAACGCATTACGCATAACGCTTAACGCATAACGCATAACGCATAATCCATAACGGATAACGCATAACCCATAACGCTTAACGCAAAGCCGATAACGCATAACGCATTACGCATAACCCATGACGTATAACGCATAACGCATAACGCATAACGCATAACGCATAACGCATAACGCATAACGCATAACGCATAACGCATAACGCAGAACGCATAACGCATAACGCATAACGCATAACGCATAACGCATAACGCATAACGCATAACGCATAACGCATAACGCATAACGCATAACGCATAACGCATAACGCATAACGCATAACGCATAACGCATAACGCATAACGCATAACGCATAACGCATAACGCATAACGCATAACGCATAACGCATAACGCATAACGCATAACGCATAACGCATAACGCATAACGCATAACGCATAACGCATGACGCATAACCCATAACGCATAACGCATAACGCAAAACTCATAACGCATAACGCATAACGCATAATGCATAACGCATAATCCATAACGGATAACGCATAATCCATAACGCCTGAAGCATAACGCTAAGCCGATAACGCATAACGCATAACGCATAACCCATGACGCATAACGCATAACGCATAACGCATAACGCATAACGCATAACGCATAACGCATAACGCATAACGCATAACGCATAACGCATAACGCATAACGCATAACGCATAACGCATAACGCATAACGCATAACGCATTACGCATAACGCTTAACGCATAATCCATAACGGATAACGCATAACCCATAACGCATAACGCAAAGCCGATAACGCATAACGCATTACGCATAACCCATGACGCATAACGCATAACGCATAACGCATAACGCATAACGCATAACGCATAACGCATAACGCATAACGCATAACGCATAACGCATAACGCATAACGCATAACGCATAACGCATAACGCATAACGCATAACGCATAACGCATAACGCATAACGCATAACGCATAACGCATAACGCATAACGCATAACGCATAACGCATAACGCATAACGCATAACGCATAACGCATAACGCATAACGCATAACGCATAACGCATAACGCATAACGCATAACGCATAACGCATAACGCATAACGCATAACGCATAACGCATAACGCATAACGCACAACGCATAACGCATAACGCATAACACATAACGACATAACGCATAACGTATAACGCATAACGCATAACGCATAACGCATAACGCATAACGCATAACGCATAACGCATAACGCATAACGCATAACGCATAACGCATAACGCATAACGCATAACGCATAACGCATAACGCATAACGCATAACGCATAACGCATAACACATAACGCATAACGCATAACGCATAACGTATAACGCATAACGCATAACACATAACGCATAACGCATAACGCATAACGCATAACGCATAACGCATTACGCATAACGCTTAACGCATAATCCATAACGGATAACGCATAACCCATAACGCATAACGCAAAGCCGATAACGCATAACGCATTACGCATAACGCATAACGTATAACGCATAAAGCATAACGCATAACGCATAACGCATAACGCATAACGCATAACGCATAACGCATAACGCATAACGCATAACGCATTACGCATAACGCTTAACGCATAATCCATAACGGATAACGCATAACCCATAACGCATAACGCAAAGCCGATAACGCATAACGCATTACGCATAACCCATGACGCATAACGCATAACGCATAACGCATAACGCATAACGCATAACGCATAACGCATAACGCATAACGCATAACGCATAACGCATAACGCATAACGCATAACGCATAACGCATAACGCATAACGCATAACGCATAACGCATAACGCATAACGCATAACGCATAACGCATAACGCATAACGCATAACGCATAACGCATAACGCATAACGCATAACGCATATCGCATAACGCATAACGCATATCGCATAACGCATAACGCATAACGCATGACGCATAACGCAAAGCCGATAACGCATAACGCATAACGCATAACGCATAACGCATAACGCATAACGCATAACGCATAACGCATAACGCATAACGCATAACGCATAACGCATGACGCATAACGCATAACGCATAACGCATTACGCATAACGCATAACGCATAACGCATGACGCATAACGCAAAGCCGATAACGCAAAGCCGATAACGCATAACGCATAACGCATAACGCATAACGCATAACGCATAACGCATAACGCATAACGCATAACGCATAACGCATAACGCATAACGCATTACGCATAACGCTTAACGCATAATCCATAACGGATAACGCATAACCCATAACGCATAACGCAAAGCCGATAACGCATAACGCATTACGCATAACCCATGACGCATAACGCATAACGCATAACGCATAACGCATAACGCATGACGCATAACGCAAAGCCGATAACGCATAACGCATAACGCATAACGCATAACGCATAACGCATAACGCATAACGCATAACGCATAACGCATAACGCATAACGCATAACGCATAACGCATTACGCATAACGCTTAACGCATAATCCATAACGGATAACGCATAACCCATAACGCATAACGCAAAGCCGATAACGCATAACGCATTACGCATAACCCATGACGCATAACGCATAACGCATAACGCATAACGCATAACGCATAACGCATAACGCATAACGCATAACGCATAACGCATAACGCATAACGCATAACGCATAACGCATAACGCATAACGCATAACGCATAACGCATAACGCATAACGCATAACGCATAACGTATAACGCATAACGCATAACGCATAACGCATAACGCATAACGCATAACGCATAACGCATAACGCATAACGCATAACGCATAACGCATAACGCATAACGCATAACGCATAACGCATAACGCATAACGCATAACGCATAACGCATAACGCATAACGCATAACGCATAACGCATAACCCATAGCGCATAACGCTTAACGCGTAAAGTAAAACTCATAACCCATAACGCATAACGCATAACGCATAACGCATAACGCATAACGCATAACGCATAACGCATAACGCATAACGCATAACGCATAACGCATAACGCATAACGCATAACGCATAACGCATAACGCATAACGCATAACGCATAACGCATAACGCATAACGCATAACGCATAACGCATAACGCATAACGCATAACGCATAACGCATAACGCATAACGCATAACGCATTACGCATAACGCATAACGCATAACGCATAACGCATAACGCATAACCCATAGCGCATAACGCTTAACGCGTAAAGCAAAACTCATAACCCATAACGCATAACGCATAACGCATAACGCATAACGCATAACGCATAACGCATAACCCATAACGCATAACGCATAACGCATAACGCATAACGCATAACGCATAACGCATAACGCATAACGCATAACGCATAACGCATAACGCATAACGCATAACGCATAACGCATAACGCATAACGCATAACCCATAGCGCATAACGCTTAACGCGTAAAGTAAAACTCATAACCCATAACGCATAACGCATAACGCATAACGCATAACGCATAACGCATAACGCATAACGCATAACGCATAACGCATAACGCATAACGCATAACGCATAACGCATAACGCATAACGCATAACGCATAACGCATAACGCATAACGCATAACGCATAACGCATAACGCATAACGCATAACGCATAACGCATAACGCATAACGCATAACGCATAACGCAAAACGCATAACGCATAACGCATAACGCATAACGCATAACGCATAACGCATAACGCATTACGCATTACGCATAACGCATCACGCATAACGCATAACGCATAACGCATAACGCATAGCGCATAACGCTTAACGCGTAAAGCAAAACTCATAACGCATAACGCATAACGCGTAACGCATAACGCATAACGCATAACGCATAACGCATAACGCATAACGCATAACGCATAACGCATAACGCATAACGCATAACGCATAACGCATAACGCATAACGCATAACGCAAAACGCATAACGCATAACGCATAACGCATAACGCATAACGCATAACGCATAACGCATAACGCATTACGCATAACGCATAACGCATAACGCATAACGCATAACGCATAACCCATAGCGCATAACGCTTAACGCGTAAAGCAAAACTCATAACCCATAACGCATAACGCATAACGCATAACGCATAACGCATAACGCATAACGCATAACGCATAACGCATAACGCATAACGCATAACGCATAACGCATAACGCATAACGCATAACGCATAACCCATAGCGCATAACGCTTAACGCGTAAAGTAAAACTCATAACCCATAACGCATAACGCATAACGCATAACGCATAACGCATAACGCATAACGCATAACGCATAACGCATAACGCATAACGCATAACGCATAACGCATAACGCATAACGCATAACGCATAACGCATAACGCATAACGCATAACGCATAACGCATAACGCATAACGCAAAACGCATAACGCATAACGCATAACGCATAACGCATAACGCATAACGCATAACGCATAACGCATTACGCATTACGCATAACGCATCACGCATAACGCATAACGCATAACGCATAACGCATAACGCATAACGCATAACGCATAACGCATAACGCATAACCCATAGCGCATAACGCTTAACGCGTAAAGCAAAACTCATAACCCATAACGCATAACGCATAACGCATAACGCATAACGCATAACGCATAACGCATAACGCATAACGCATAACGCATAACGCATAACGCATAACGCATAACGCATAACGCATAACGCATAACGCATAACGCATAACGCATAACGCATAACGCATAACGCATAACGCATAACGCATAACGCATAACGCATAACGCATAACGCATAACGCATAACGCATAACGCATAACGCATAACGCATAACGCATAACGCATAACGCATAACGCATAACGCATAACGCATAACGCAAAACGCATAACGCATAACGCATAACGCATAACGCATAACGCATAACGCATAACGCATTACGCATTACGCATAACGCATCACGCATAACGCATAACGCATAACGCATAACGCATAACGCTTAACGCGTAAAGCAAAACTCATAACGCATAACGCATAACGCATAACGCATAACGCATAACGCATAACGCATAACGCATAACGCATAACGCATAACGCATAACGCATAACGCATAACGCATAACGCATAACGCATAACGCATAACGCATAACGCATAACGCATAACGCATAACGCATAACGCATAACGCATAACGCATAACGCATAACGCATAACGCATAACGCATAACGCATAACGCATAACGCATAACGCATAACGCATAACGCATAACGCATAACGCATAACGCATAACGCATAACGCATAACGCATAACGCATAACGCATAACGCATAACGCATAACGCATAACGCATAACGCATAACGCATAACGCATAACGCATAACGTATAACGCATAACGCATAACGCATAACGCATCACGCATAACGCATCACGCATAACGCATAACGCATAACGCATAACGCATAACGCATAACGCATAACGCATAACGCATAACGCATAACGCATAACGCATAACGCATAGCGCATAACGCATAACGCATAACGCATAACGCATAACGCATAACGCATAACGCATAACGCATAACGCATAACGCATAACGCATAACGCATAACGCATAACGCATAACGCATAACGCATAACGCATAACGCATAACGCATAACGCATAACGCATAACGCAAAACGCATAACGCATAACGCATAACGCATAACGCATAACGCATAACGCATAACGCATAACGCTTAACGCGTAACGCATAACGCATAACGCATAACGCATAACGCATAACGCATAACGCATAACGCATAACGCATAACGCATAACGCATAACGCATAACGCATAACGCATAACGCAAAACTCATAACGCATAACGCATAACGCATAACGCATAACGCATAACGCATAACGCATAACGCATTACGCATAACGCATAACGCATAACGCATAACGCAAAACGCATAACGCATAACGCATAACGCATAACGCATAACGCATAACGCATAACGCATTACGCATAACGCATAACGCATAACGCATAACGCATAACGCATAACCCATAGCGCATAACGCTTAACGCGTAAAGCAAAACTCATAACCCATAACGCATAACGCATAACGCATAACGCATAACGCATAACGCATAACGCATAACCCATAACGCATAACGCATAACGCATAACGCATAACGCATAACGCATAACGCATAACGCATAACGCATAACGCATAACGCATAACGCATAACGCATAACGCATAACGCATAACGCATAACGCATAACGCATAACGCATAACCCATAGCGCATAACGCTTAACGCGTAAAGTAAAACTCATAACCCATAACGCATAACGCATAACGCATAACGCATAACGCATAACGCATAACGCATAACGCATAACGCATAACGCATAACGCATAACGCATAACGCATAACGCATAACGCATAACGCATAACGCATAACGCATAACGCATAACGCATAACGCATAACGCATAACGCATAACGCATAACGCATAACGCATAACGCATAACGCATTACGCATAACGCATAACGCATAACGCATAACGCATAACGCATAACCCATAGCGCATAACGCTTAACGCGTAAAGCAAAACTCATAACCCATAACGCATAACGCATAACGCATAACGCATAACGCATAACGCATAACGCATAACGCATAACCCATAACGCATAACGCATAACGCATAACGCATAACGCATAACGCATAACGCATAACGCATAACGCATAACGCATAACGCATAACGCATAACGCATAACGCATAACGCATAACGCATAACGCATAACGCATAACGCATAACGCATAACGCATAACGCATAACGCATAACGCATAACGCATAACGCATAACGCATAACGCATAACGCATAACGCATAACGCATAACGCAAAACGCATAACGCATAACGCATAACGCATAACGCATAACGCATAACGCATAACGCATTACGCATTACGCATAACGCATCACGCATAACGCATAACGCATAACGCATAACGCATAGCGCATAACGCTTAACGCGTAAAGCAAAACTCATAACGCATAACGCATAACGCGTAACGCATAACGCATAACGCATAACGCATAACGCATAACGCATAACGCATAACGCATAACGCATAACGCATAACGCATAACGCATAACGCATAACGCATAACGCATAACGCATAACGCATAACGCATAACGCAAAACGCATAACGCATAACGCATAACGCATAACGCATAACGCATAACGCATAACGCATAACGCATAACGCATTACGCATAACGCATAACGCATAACGCATAACGCATAACGCATAACCCATAGCGCATAACGCTTAACGCGTAAAGCAAAACTCATAACCCATAACGCATAACGCATAACGCATAACGCATAACGCATAACGCATAACGCATAACCCATAACGCATAACGCATAACGCATAACGCATAACGCATAACGCATAACGCATAACGCAAAACCCATAACGCATAACGCATAACGCATAACGCATAACGCATAACGCATAACGCATAACGCATAACGCATTACGCATTACGCATAACGCATCACGCATAACGCATAACGCATAACGCATAACGCATAGCGCATAACGCTTAACGCGTAAAGCAAAACTCATAACGCATAACGCATAACGCATAACGCATAACGCATAACGCATAACGCATAACGCATAACGCATAACGCATAACGCATAACGCATAACGCATAACGCATAACGCATAACGCATAACGCATAACGCATAACGCATAACGCATAACGCATAACGCATAACGCATAACGCATAACGCATAACGCATAACGCATAACGCATAACGCATAACGCATAACGCATAACGCATAACGCATAACGCATAACGCATAACGCATAACGCATAACGCATAACGCATAACGCATAACGCATAACGCATAACGCATAACGCATAACGCATAACGCATAACGCATAACGCATAACGTATAACGCATAACGCATAACGCATAACGCATCACGCATAACGCATCACGCATAACGCATAACGCATAACGCATAACGCATAACGCATAACGCATAACGCATAACGCATAACGCATAACGCATAACGCATAACGCATAACGCATAACGCATAACGCATAACGCATAACGCATAACGCATAACGCATAACGCATAACGCATAACGCATAACGCAAAACGCATAACGCATAACGCATAACGCATAACGCATAACGCATAACGCATAACGCATAACGCATAACGCATAACGCATAACGCATTACGCATTACGCATAACGCATCACGCATAACGCATAACGCATAACGCATAACGCATAGCGCATAACGCTTAACGCGTAAAGCAAAACTCATAACGCATAACGCATAACGCATAACGCATAACGCATAACGCATAACGCATAACGCATAACGCATAACGCATAACGCATAACGCATAACGCATAACGCATAACGCATAACGCATAACGCATAACGCATAACGCATAACGCATAACGCATAACGCATAACGCATAACGCATAACGCATAACGCATAACGCATAACGCATAACGCATAACGCATAACGCATAACGCATAACGCATAACGCATAACGCATAACGCATAGCGCATAACGCTTAACGCGTAAAGCAAAACTCATAACGCATAACGCATAACGCATAACGCATAACGCATAACGCATAACGCATAACGCATAACGCATAACGCATAACGCATAACGCATAACGCATAACGCATAACGCATAACGCATAACGCATTACGCATAACGCATAACGCATAACGCATAACGCATAACGCATAACCCATAGCGCATAACGCTTAACGCGTAAAGCAAAACTCATAACCCATAACGCATAACGCATAACGCATAACGCATAACGCATAACGCATAACGCATAACCCATAACGCATAACGCATAACGCATAACGCATAACGCATAACGCATAACGCATAACGCAAAACCCATAACGCATAACGCATAACGCATAACGCATAACGCATAACGCATAACGCATAACGCATAACGCATAACGCATTACGCATTACGCATAACGCATCACGCATAACGCATAACGCATAACGCATAACGCATAGCGCATAACGCTTAACGCGTAAAGCAAAACTCATAACGCATAACGCATAACGCATAACGCATAACGCATAACGCATAACGCATAACGCATAACGCATAACGCATAACGCATAACGCATAACGCATAACGCATAACGCATAACGCATAACGCATAACGCATAACGCATAACGCATAACGCATAACGCATAACGCATAACGCATAACGCATAACGCATAACGCATAACGCATAACGCATAACGCATAACGCATAACGCATAACGCATAACGCATAACGCATAACGCATAACGCATAACGCATAACGCATAACGCATAACGCATAACGCATAACGCATAACGCATAACGCATAACGCATAACGCATAACGCATAACGCATAACGCATAACGCATAACGCATAACGCATAACGCATAACGTATAACGCATAACGCATAACGCATAACGCATCACGCATAACGCATCACGCATAACGCATAACGCATAACGCATAACGCATAACGCATAACGCATAACGCATAACGCATAACGCATAACGCATAACGCATAACGCATAACGCATAACGCATAACGCATAACGCATAACGCATAACGCATAACGCATAACGCATAACGCATAACGCATAACGCAAAACGCATAACGCATAACGCATAACGCATAACGCATAACGCATAACGCATAACGCATAACGCATTACGCATAACGCATCACGCATAACGCATAACGCATAACGCATAACGCATAACCCATAGCGCATAACGCTTAACGCGTAAAGCAAAACTCATAACGCATAACGCATAACGCATAACGCATAACGCATAACGCATAACGCATAACGCATAACGCATAACGCATAACGCATAACGCATAACGCATAACGCATAACGCATAACGCATAACGCATAACGCATAACGCATAACGCATAACGCATAACGCATAACGTATAACGCATAACGCATAACGCATAACGCATCACGCATAACGCATCACGCATAACGCATAACGCATCACGCATAACGCATCACGCATAACGCATAACGCATAACGCATAACGCATAACGCATAACGCATCACGCATAACGCATAACGCATAACGCATAACGCATAACGCATAACGCATAACGCATAACGCATAACGCATAACGCATAACGCATAACGCATAGCGCATAACGCTTAACGCGTAAAGCAAAACTCATAACCCATAACGCATAACGCATAACGCATAACGCATAACGCATAACGCATAACGCATAACGCATAACGCATAACGCATAACGCATAACGCATAACGCATAACGCATAACGCATAACGCATAACGCATAACGCATAACGCATAACGCATAACGCATAACGCATAGCGCATAACGCATAACGCATAACGCATAACGCATAACGCATAACGCATAACGCATAACGCATAACGCATAACGCATAACGCATAACGCATAACGCATAACGCATAACGCATAACGCATAACGCATAACGCATAACGCATAACGCATAACGCATAACGCATAACGCATAACGCATAACGCATAACGCATAACGCATAACGCATAACGCATAACGCATAACGCATAACGCATAACGCATAACGCATAACGCATAACGCATAACGCATAACGCATAACGCATAACGCATAACGCATAACGCATAACGCATAACGCATAACGCATAACGCATAACGCATAACGCATAACGCATAACGCATAACGCATAACGCATAACGCATAACGCATAACGCATAACGCATAACGCATAACGCATAACGCATAACGCATAACGCATAACGCATAACGCATAACGCATCACGCATAACGCATCACGCATAACGCATAACGCATAACGCATAACGCATAACGCATAACGCATAACGCATAACGCATAACGCATAACGCATAACGCATAACGCATAACGCATAACGCATAACGCATAACGCATAACGCATAACGCATAACGCATAACGCATAACGCATAACGCATAACGCATAACGCATAACGCATAACGCAAAACGCATAACGCATAACGCATAACGCATAACGCATAACGCATAACGCATAACGCATAACGCATAACGCATAACGCATAACGCATAACGCATTACGCATTACGCATAACGCATCACGCATAACGCATAACGCATAACGCATAACGCATAACGCATAACGCATAACGCATAACGCATTACGCATTACGCATAACGCATCACGCATAACGCATAACGCATAACGCATAACGCATAGCGCATAACGCTTAACGCGTAAAGCAAAACTCATAACGCATAACGCATAACGCGTAACGCATAACGCATAACGCATAACGCATAACGCATAACGCATAACGCATAACGCATAACGCATAACGCATAACGCATAACGCATAACGCATAACGCATAACGCATAACGCATAACGCATAACGCATAACGCAAAACGCATAACGCATAACGCATAACGCATAACGCATAACGCATAACGCATAACGCATAACGCATAACGCATTACGCATAACGCATAACGCATAACGCATAACGCATAACGCATAACCCATAGCGCATAACGCTTAACGCGTAAAGCAAAACTCATAACCCATAACGCATAACGCATAACGCATAACGCATAACGCATAACGCATAACGCATAACGCATAACCCATAACGCATAACGCATAACGCATAACGCATAACGCATAACGCATAACGCATAACGCAAAACCCATAACGCATAACGCATAACGCATAACGCATAACGCATAACGCATAACGCATAACGCATAACGCATTACGCATTACGCATAACGCATCACGCATAACGCATAACGCATAACGCATAACGCATAGCGCATAACGCTTAACGCGTAAAGCAAAACTCATAACGCATAACGCATAACGCATAACGCATAACGCATAACGCATAACGCATAACGCATAACGCATAACGCATAACGCATAACGCATAACGCATAACGCATAACGCATAACGCATAACGCATAACGCATAACGCATAACGCATAACGCATAACGCATAACGCATAACGCATAACGCATAACGCATAACGCATAACGCATAACGCATAACGCATAACGCATAACGCATAACGCATAACGCATAACGCATAACGCATAACGCATAACGCATAACGCATAACGCATAACGCATAACGCATAACGCATAACGCATAACGCATAACGCATAACGCATAACGCATAACGCATAACGCATAACGCATAACGCATAACGCATAACGCATAACGCATAACGCATAACGCATAACGCATAACGTATAACGCATAACGCATAACGCATAACGCATCACGCATAACGCATCACGCATAACGCATAACGCATAACGCATAACGCATAACGCATAACGCATAACGCATAACGCATAACGCATAACGCATAACGCATAACGCATAACGCATAACGCATAACGCATAACGCATAACGCATAACGCATAACGCATAACGCATAACGCATAACGCAAAACGCATAACGCATAACGCATAACGCATAACGCATAACGCATAACGCATAACGCATAACGCATAACGCATAACGCATAACGCATTACGCATTACGCATAACGCATCACGCATAACGCATAACGCATAACGCATAACGCATAGCGCATAACGCTTAACGCGTAAAGCAAAACTCATAACGCATAACGCATAACGCATAACGCATAACGCATAACGCATAACGCATAACGCATAACGCATAACGCATAACGCATAACGCATAACGCATAACGCATAACGCATAACGCATAACGCATAACGCATAACGCATAACGCATAACGCATAACGCATAACGCATAACGCATAACGCATAACGCATAACGCATAACGCATAACGCATAACGCATAACGCATAACGCATAACGCATAGCGCATAACGCTTAACGCGTAAAGCAAAACTCATAACGCATAACGCATAACGCATAACGCATAACGCATAACGCATAACGCATAACGCATAACGCATAACGCATAACGCATAACGCATAACGCATAACGCATAACGCATAACGCATAACGCATTACGCATAACGCATAACGCATAACGCATAACGCATAACGCATAACCCATAGCGCATAACGCTTAACGCGTAAAGCAAAACTCATAACCCATAACGCATAACGCATAACGCATAACGCATAACGCATAACGCATAACCCATAACGCATAACGCATAACGCATAACGCATAACGCATAACGCATAACGCATAACGCAAAACCCATAACGCATAACGCATAACGCATAACGCATAACGCATAACGCATAACGCATAACGCATAACGCATTACGCATTACGCATAACGCATCACGCATAACGCATAACGCATAACGCATAACGCATAGCGCATAACGCGTAAAGCAAAACTCATAACGCATAACGCATAACGCATAACGCATAACGCATAACGCATAACGCATAACGCATAACGCATAACGCATAACGCATAACGCATAACGCATAACGCATAACGCATAACGCATAACGCATAACGCATAACGCATAACGCATAACGCATAACGCATAACGCATAACGCATAACGCATAACGCATAACGCATAACGCATAACGCATAACGCATAACGCATAACGCATAACGCATAACGCATAACGCATAACGCATAACGCATAACGCATAACGCATAACGCATAACGCATAACGCATAACGCATAACGCATAACGCATAACGCATAACGCATAACGCATAACGCATAACGCATAACGCATAACGCATAACGCATAACGCATAACGCATAACGCATAACGTATAACGCATAACGCATAACGCATAACGCATCACGCATAACGCATCACGCATAACGCATAACGCATAACGCATAACGCATAACGCATAACGCATAACGCATAACGCATAACGCATAACGCATAACGCATAACGCATAACGCATAACGCATAACGCATAACGCATAACGCATAACGCATAACGCATAACGCATAACGCATAACGCATAACGCATAACGCAAAACGCATAACGCATAACGCATAACGCATAACGCATAACGCATAACGCATAACGCATAACGCATTACGCATAACGCATCACGCATAACGCATAACGCATAACGCATAACGCATAACCCATAGCGCATAACGCTTAACGCGTAAAGCAAAACTCATAACGCATAACGCATAACGCATAACGCATAACGCATAACGCATAACGCATAACGCATAACGCATAACGCATAACGCATAACGCATAACGCATAACGCATAACGCATAACGCATAACGCATAACGCATAACGCATAACGCATAACGCATAACGCATAACGCATAACGCATAACGTATAACGCATAACGCATAACGCATAACGCATCACGCATAACGCATCACGCATAACGCATAACGCATCACGCATAACGCATCACGCATAACGCATAACGCATAACGCATAACGCATAACGCATAACGCATCACGCATAACGCATAACGCATAACGCATAACGCATAACGCATAACGCATAACGCATAACGCATAACGCATAACGCATAACGCATAACGCATAGCGCATAACGCTTAACGCGTAAAGCAAAACTCATAACCCATAAC
This sequence comes from Lasioglossum baleicum, assembly GCF_051020765.1. Lineage (NCBI taxonomy): Eukaryota > Metazoa > Arthropoda > Insecta > Hymenoptera > Halictidae > Lasioglossum > Lasioglossum baleicum. The sequence continues at coordinate 231,720 of NW_027469184.1, forward strand.
GCATAACGCATAACGCATAACGCATAACGCATAACGCATAACGCATAACGCATAACGCATAACGCATAACGCATAACGCATAACGCATAACGCATAACGCATAACGCATAACGCATAACGCATAACGCATAACGCATAACGCATAACGCATAGCGCATAACGCATAACGCATAACGCATAACGCATAACGCATAACGCATAACGCATAACGCATAACGCATAACGCATAACGCATAACGCATAACGCATAACGCATAACGCATAACGCATAACGCATAACGCATAACGCATAACGCATAACGCATAACGCATAACGCATAACGCATAACGCATAACGCATAACGCATAACGCATAACGCATAACGCATTACGCATAACGCATAACGCATAACGCATAACGCATAACGCATAACGCATAACGCATAACCCATAGCGCATAACGCTTAACGCGTAAAGCAAAACTCATAACCCATAACGCATAACGCATAACGCATAACGCATAACGCATAACGCATAACGCATAACGCATAACCCATAACGCATAACGCATAACGCATAACGCATAACGCATAACGCATAACGCATAACGCATAACGCATAACGCATAACGCATAACGCATAACGCATAACGCATAACCCATAGCGCATAACGCTTAACGCGTAAAGTAAAACTCATAACCCATAACGCATAACGCATAACGCATAACGCATAACGCATAACGCATAACGCATAACGCATAACGCATAACGCATAACGCATAACGCATAACGCATAACGCATAACGCATAACGCAAAACGCATAACGCATAACGCATAACGCATAACGCATAACGCATAACGCATAACGCATAACGCATAACGCATAACGCATTACGCATTACGCATAACGCATCACGCATAACGCATAACGCATAACGCATAACGCATAGCGCATAACGCTTAACGCGTAAAGCAAAACTCATAACGCATAACGCATAACGCATAACGCATAACGCATAACGCATAACGCATAACGCATAACGCATAACGCATAACGCATAACGCATAACGCATAACGCATAACGCATAACGCATAACGCATAACGCATAACGCATAACGCATAACGCATAACGCATAACGCATAACGCATAACGCATAACGCATAACGCATAACGCATAACGCATAACGCATAACGCATAACGCATAACGCATAACGCATAACGCATAACGCATAACGCATAACGCATAACGCATAACGCATAACGCATAACGCATAACGCATAACGCATAACGCATAACGCATAACGCATAACGCATAACGCATAACGCATAACGCATAACGCATAACGCATAACGCATAACGCATAACGTATAACGCATAACGCATAACGCATAACGCATCACGCATAACGCATCACGCATAACGCATAACGCATAACGCATAACGCATAACGCATAACGCATAACGCATAACGCATAACGCATAACGCATAACGCATAACGCATAACGCATAACGCATAACGCATAACGCATAACGCATAACGCATAACGCATAACGCATAACGCATAACGCATAACGCATAACGCAAAACGCATAACGCATAACGCATAACGCATAACGCATAACGCATAACGCATAACGCATAACGCATTACGCATAACGCATCACGCATAACGCATAACGCATAACGCATAACGCATAACCCATAGCGCATAACGCTTAACGCGTAAAGCAAAACTCATAACGCATAACGCATAACGCATAACGCATAACGCATAACGCATAACGCATAACGCATAACGCATAACGCATAACGCATAACGCATAACGCATAACGCATAACGCATAACGCATAACGCATAACGCATAACGCATAACGCATAACGCATAACGCATAACGCATAACGCATAACGCATAACGCATAACGTATAACGCATAACGCATAACGCATAACGCATCACGCATAACGCATCACGCATAACGCATAACGCATCACGCATAACGCATCACGCATAACGCATAACGCATAACGCATAACGCATAACGCATAACGCATCACGCATAACGCATAACGCATCACGCATAACGCATCACGCATAACGCATAACGCATAACGCATAACGCATAACGCATAACGCATAACGCATAACGCATAACGCATAACGCATAACGCATAACGCATAACGCATAGCGCATAACGCTTAACGCGTAAAGCAAAACTCATAACCCATAACGCATAACGCATAACGCATAACGCATAACGCATAACGCATAACGCATAACGCATAACGCATAACGCATAACGCATAACGCATAACGCATAACGCATAACGCATAACGCATAACGCATAACGCATAACGCATAACGCATAGCGCATAACGCATAACGCATAACGCATAACGCATAACGCATAACGCATAACGCATAACGCATAACGCATAACGCATAACGCATAACGCATAACGCATAACGCATAACGCATAACGCATAACGCATAACGCATAACGCATAACGCATAACGCATAACGCATAACGCATAACGCATAACGCATAACGCATAACGCATAACGCATTACGCATAACGCATAACGCATAACGCATAACGCATAACGCATAACGCATAACCCATAGCGCATAACGCTTAACGCGTAAAGCAAAACTCATAACCCATAACGCATAACGCATAACGCATAACGCATAACGCATAACGCATAACGCATAACCCATAACGCATAACGCATAACGCATAACGCATAACGCATAACGCATAACGCATAACGCATAACGCATAACGCATAACGCATAACGCATAACGCATAACGCATAACGCATAACCCATAGCGCATAACGCTTAACGCGTAAAGTAAAACTCATAACCCATAACGCATAACGCATAACGCATAACGCATAACGCATAACGCATAACGCATAACGCATAACGCATAACGCATAACGCATAACGCATAACGCATAACGCATAACGCATAACGCATAACGCATAACGCATAACGCATAACGCATAACGCATAACGCATAACGCAAAACGCATAACGCATAACGCATAACGCATAACGCATAACGCATAACGCATAACGCATAACGCATAACGCATTACGCATTACGCATAACGCATCACGCATAACGCATAACGCATAACGCATAACGCATAGCGCATAACGCTTAACGCGTAAAGCAAAACTCATAACGCATAACGCATAACGCATAACGCATAACGCATAACGCATAACGCATAACGCATAACGCATAACGCATAACGCATAACGCATAACGCATAACGCATAACGCATAACGCATAACGCATAACGCATAACGCATAACGCATAACGCATAACGCATAACGCATAACGCATAACGCATAACGCATAACGCATAACGCATAACGCATAACGCATAACGCATAACGCATAACGCATAACGCATAACGCATAACGCATAACGCATAACGCATAACGCATAACGCATAACGCATAACGCATAACGCATAACGCATAACGCATAACGCATAACGCATAACGCATAACGCATAACGCATAACGCATAACGCATAACGCATAACGCATAACGCATAACGCATAACGCATAACGCATAACGCATAACGTATAACGCATAACGCATAACGCATAACGCATCACGCATAACGCATCACGCATAACGCATAACGCATAACGCATAACGCATAACGCATAACGCATAACGCATAACGCATAACGCATAACGCATAACGCATAACGCATAACGCATAACGCATAACGCATAACGCATAACGCATAACGCATAACGCATAACGCATAACGCATAACGCATAACGCATAACGCATAACGCAAAACGCATAACGCATAACGCATAACGCATAACGCATAACGCATAACGCATAACGCATAACGCATTACGCATAACGCATCACGCATAACGCATAACGCATAACGCATAACGCATAACCCATAGCGCATAACGCTTAACGCGTAAAGCAAAACTCATAACGCATAACGCATAACGCATAACGCATAACGCATAACGCATAACGCATAACGCATAACGCATAACGCATAACGCATAACGCATAACGCATAACGCATAACGCATAACGCATAACGCATAACGCATAACGCATAACGCATAACGCATAACGCATAACGCATAACGCATAACGCATAACGCATAACGCATAACGCATAACGTATAACGCATAACGCATAACGCATAACGCATCACGCATAACGCATCACGCATAACGCATAACGCATCACGCATAACGCATCACGCATAACGCATAACGCATAACGCATAACGCATAACGCATAACGCATCACGCATAACGCATAACGCATAACGCATAACGCATAACGCATAACGCATAACGCATAACGCATAACGCATAACGCATAACGCATAACGCATAGCGCATAACGCTTAACGCGTAAAGCAAAACTCATAACCCATAACGCATAACGCATAACGCATAACGCATAACGCATAACGCATAACGCATAACGCATAACGCATAACGCATAACGCATAACGCATAACGCATAACGCATAACGCATAACGCATAACGCATAACGCATAACGCATAACGCATAGCGCATAACGCATAACGCATAACGCATAACGCATAACGCATAACGCATAACGCATAACGCATAACGCATAACGCATAACGCATAACGCATAACGCATAACGCATAACGCATAACGCATAACGCATAACGCATAACGCATAACGCATAACGCATAACGCATAACGCATAACGCATAACGCATAACGCATAACGCATAACGCATAACGCATAACGCATAACGCATTACGCATAACGCATAACGCATAACGCATAACGCATAACGCATAACGCATAACCCATAGCGCATAACGCTTAACGCGTAAAGCAAAACTCATAACCCATAACGCATAACGCATAACGCATAACGCATAACGCATAACGCATAACGCATAACCCATAACGCATAACGCATAACGCATAACGCATAACGCATAACGCATAACGCATAACGCATAACGCATAACGCATAACGCATAACGCATAACGCATAACGCATAACGCATAACGCATAACGCATAACGCATAACGCATAACCCATAGCGCATAACGCTTAACGCGTAAAGCAAAACTCATAACCCATAACGCATAACGCATAACGCATAACGCATAACGCATAACGCATAACGCATAACGCATAACGCATAACGCATAACGCATAACGCATAACGCATAACGCATAACGCATAACGCATAACGCATAACGCATAACGCATAACGCATAACGCATAACGCATAACGCATAACGCATAACGCATAACGCATAACGCATAACGCATAACGCATAACGCATAACGCATAACGCATAACGCATAACGCATAACGCATAACGCATAACGCATAACGCATAACGCAAAACGCATAACGCATAACGCATAACGCATAACGCATAACGCATAACGCATTACGCATTACGCATAACGCATCACGCATAACGCATAACGCATAACGCATAACGCATAGCGCATAACGCTTAACGCGTAAAGCAAAACTCATAACGCATAACGCATAACGCATAACGCATAACGCATAACGCATAACGCATAACGCATAACGCATAACGCATAACGCATAACGCATAACGCATAACGCATAACGCATAACGCATAACGCATAACGCATAACGCATAACGCATAACGCATAACGCATAACGCATAACGCATAACGCATAACGCATAACGCATAACGCATAACGCATAACGCATAACGCATAACGCATAACGCATAACGCATAACGCATAACGCATAACGCATAACGCATAACGCATAACGCATAACGCATAACGCATAACGCATAACGCATAACGCATAACGTATAACGCATAACGCAAAACGCATAACGCATAACGCATAACGCATAACGCATAACGCATAACGCATAACGCATAACGCATTACGCATAACGCATCACGCATAACGCATAACGCATAACGCATAACGCATAACGCATAACCCATAGCGCATAACGCTTAACGCGTAAAGCAAAACTCATAACCCATAACGCATAACGCATAACGCATAACGCATAACGCATAACGCATAACGCATAACGCATAACGCATAACGCATAACGCATAACGCATAACGCATAACGCATAACGCATAACGCATAACGCATAACGCATAACGCATAACGCAAAACGCATAACGCATAACGCATAACGCATAACGCATAACGCATAACGCATAACGCATAACGCATAACGCATAACGCATAACGCATAACGCAAAACGCATAACGCATAACGCATAACGCATAACGCATAACGCATAACGCATAACGCATAACGCATTACGCATAACGCATCACGCATAACGCATAACGCATAACGCATAACGCATAACCCATAGCGCATAACGCTTAACGCGTAAAGCAAAACTCATAACCCATAACGCATAACGCATAACGCATAACGCATAACGCATAACGCATAACGCATAACGCATAACGCATAACGCATAACGCATAACGCATAACGCATAACGCATAACGCATAACGCATAACGCATAACGCATAACGCATAACGCATAACGCATAACGCATAACGCATAACGCATAACGCATAACGCATAACGCATAACGCATAACGCAAAACGCATAACGCATAACGCATAACGCATAACGCATAACGCATAACGCATAACGCATAACGCATAACGCATAACGCATAACGCATAACGCATAACGCATAACGCATAACGCATAACGCATAACGCATAACGCATAACGCATAACGCATAACGCATAACGCATAACGCATAACGCATAACGCATAACGCATAACGCATAACCCATAACGCATAACACATAACGCATAACGCATAACGCATAACGCATAACGCATAACGCATAACGCATAACGCATAACGCATAACGCATAACGCATAACGCATAACGCATAACGCATAACGCATAACGCATAACGCATAACGCATAACGCATAACGCATAACGCATAACGCATAACGCATAACGCATAACGCATAACGCATAACGCATAACGCATAACGCATAACGCATAACGCATAACGCATAACGCATAACGCATTACGCATAACGCATAACGCATAACGCATAACGCATAACGCATCACGCATAACGCATCACGCATAACGCATAACGCATAACGCATTACGCATAACGCATAACGCATAAGGCATAAGCATAACGCATAACGCATAAGCATAACGCATAACGCATAACGCATAACCCATAGCGCATAACGCTTAACGCGTAAAGCAAAACTCATAACCCATAACGCATAACGCATAACGCATAACGCATAACGCATAACGCATAACGCATAACCCATAACGCATAACGCATAACGCATAACGCATAACGCATAACGCATAACGCATAACGCATAACGCATAACGCATAACGCATAACGCATAACGCATAACGCATAACGCATAACGCATAACGCATAACGCATAACGCATAACGCATAACGCATAACCCATAGCGCATAACGCTTAACGCGTAAAGCAAAACTCATAACCCATAACGCATAACGCATAACGCATAACGCATAACGCATAACGCATAACGCATAACGCATAACGCATAACGCATAACGCATAACGCATAACGCATAACGCATAACGCATAACGCATAACGCATAACGCATAACGCATAACGCATAACGCATAACGCATAACGCATAACGCATAACGCATAACGCATAACGCATAACGCATAACGCATAACGCATAACGCATAACGCATAACGCATAACGCATAACGCATAACGCATAACGCATAACGCATAACGCATAACGCATAACGCATAACGCAAAACGCATAACGCATAACGCATAACGCATAACGCATAACGCATAACGCATAACGCATTACGCATTACGCATAACGCATCACGCATAACGCATAACGCATAACGCATAACGCATAGCGCATAACGCTTAACGCGTAAAGCAAAACTCATAACGCATAACGCATAACGCATAACGCATAACGCATAACGCATAACGCATAACGCATAACGCATAACGCATAACGCATAACGCATAACGCATAACGCATAACGCATAACGCATAACGCATAACGCATAACGCATAACGCATAACGCATAACGCATAACGCATAACGCATAACGCATAACGCATAACGCATAACGCATAACGCATAACGCATAACGCATAACGCATAACGCATAACGCATAACGCATAACGCATAACGCATAACGCATAACGCATAACGCATAACGCATAACGCATAACGCATAACGCATAACGCATAACGCATAACGCATAACGCATAACGTATAACGCATAACGCAAAACGCATAACGCATAACGCATAACGCATAACGCATAACGCATAACGCATAACGCATAACGCATTACGCATAACGCATCACGCATAACGCATAACGCATAACGCATAACGCATAACGCATAACCCATAGCGCATAACGCTTAACGCGTAAAGCAAAACTCATAACCCATAACGCATAACGCATAACGCATAACGCATAACGCATAACGCATAACGCATAACGCATAACGCATAACGCATAACGCATAACGCATAACGCATAACGCATAACGCATAACGCATAACGCATAACGCATAACGCAAAACGCATAACGCATAACGCATAACGCATAACGCATAACGCATAACGCATAACGCATAACGCATAACGCATAACGCATAACGCATAACGCATAACGCAAAACGCATAACGCATAACGCATAACGCATAACGCATAACGCATAACGCATAACGCATAACGCATTACGCATAACGCATCACGCATAACGCATAACGCATAACGCATAACGCATAACCCATAGCGCATAACGCTTAACGCGTAAAGCAAAACTCATAACCCATAACGCATAACGCATAACGCATAACGCATAACGCATAACGCATAACGCATAACGCATAACGCATAACGCATAACGCATAACGCATAACGCATAACGCATAACGCATAACGCATAACGCATAACGCATAACGCATAACGCATAACGCATAACGCATAACGCATAACGCATAACGCATAACGCATAACGCATAACGCATAACGCAAAACGCATAACGCATAACGCATAACGCATAACGCATAACGCATAACGCATAACGCATAACGCATAACGCATAACGCATAACGCATAACGCATAACGCATAACGCATAACGCATAACGCATAACGCATAACGCATAACGCATAACGCATAACGCATAACGCATAACGCATAACGCATAACGCATAACGCATAACGCATAACGCATAACCCATAACGCATAACACATAACGCATAACGCATAACGCATAACGCATAACGCATAACGCATAACGCATAACGCATAACGCATAACGCATAACGCATAACGCATAACGCATAACGCATAACGCATAACGCATAACGCATAACGCATAACGCATAACGCATAACGCATAACGCATAACGCATAACGCATAACGCATAACGCATAACGCATAACGCATAACGCATAACGCATAACGCATAACGCATAACGCATAACGCATAACGCATAACGCATAACGCATAACGCATTACGCATAACGCATAACGCATAACGCATAACGCATAACGCATCACGCATAACGCATCACGCATAACGCATAACGCATAACGCATTACGCATAACGCATAACGCATAAGGCATAAGCATAACGCATAACGCATAACGCATAACCCATAGCGCATAACGCTTAACGCGTAAAGCAAAACTCATAACCCATAACGCATAACGCATAACGCATAACGCATAACGCATAACGCATAACGCATAACGCATAACGCATAACGCATAACGCATAACGCATAACGCATAACGCATAACGCATAACGCATAACGCATAACGCATAACGCATAACGCATAACGCATAACGCATAACGCATAACGCATAACGCATAACGCATAACGCATAACGCATAACGCATAACGCATAACGCATAACGCATAACGCATAACGCATAACGCATAACGCATAACGCATAACGCATAACGCATAACGCATAACGCATAACGCATAACGCATAACGCATAACGCATAACGCATAACGCATAACGCATAACGCATAACGCATAACGCATAACGCATAACGCATAACGCATAACGCATAACGCATAACGCATAACGCATAACGCATAACGCATAACGCATAACGCATAACGCATAACGCATAACGCATAACGCAAAACGCATAACGCATAACGCATAACGCATAACGCATAACGCATAACGCATAACGCATAACGCATTACGCATAACGCATCACGCATAACGCATAACGCATAACGCATAACCCATAGCGCATAACGCTTAACGCGTAAAGCAAAACTCATAACGCATAACGCATAACGCATAACGCATAACGCATAACGCATAACGCATAACGCATAACGCATAACGCATAACGCAAAACGCATAACGCATAACGCATAACGCATAACGCATAACGCATAACGCATAACGCATTACGCATAACGCATCACGCATAACGCATAACGCATAACGCATAACCCATAGCGCATAACGCTTAACGCGTAAAGCAAAACTCATAACGCATAACGCATAACGCATAACGCATAACGCATAACGCATAACGCATAACGCATAACGCATAACGCATAACGCATAACGCATAACGCATAACGCATAACGCATAACGCATAACCCATAGCGCATAACGCTTAACGCGTAAAGCAAAACTCATAACCCATAACGCATAACGCATAACGCATAACGCATAACGCATAACGCATAACGCATAACGCATAACGCATAACGCATAACGCATAACGCATAACGCATAACGCATAACGCATAACGCATAACGCATAACGCATAACGCATAACGCATAACGCATAACGCATAACGCATAACGCATAACGCATAACGCATAACGCATAACGCATAACGCATAACGCATAACGCATAACGCATAACGCATAACGCATAACGCATAACGCATAACGCATAACGCATAACGCATAACGCATAACGCATAACGCATAACGCATAACGCATAACGCATAACGCATAACGCATAACGCATAACGCATAACGCATAACGCAAAACGCATAACGCATAACGCATAACGCATAACGCATAACGCATAACGCATAACGCATAACGCATAACGCATAACGCATAACGCATAACGCTTAACGCGTAAAGCAAAACTCATAACGCATAACGCATAACGCATAACGCATAACGCATAACGCATAACGCATAACGCATAACGCATAACGCATAACGCATAACGCATAACGCATAACGCATAACGCATAACGCATAACGCATAACGCATAACGCATAACGCATAACGCATAACGCATAACGCATAACGCATAACGCATAACGCATAACGCATAACGCATAACGCATAACGCATAACGCATAACGCATAACGCATAACGCATAACGTATAACGCATAACGCATAACGCATAACGCATAACGCATAACGCATAACGCATAACGCATAACGCATCACGCATAACGCATCACGCATAACGCATAACGCATAACGCATTACGCATAACGCATAACGCATAAGGCATAAGCATAACGCATAACACATAACGCATAACCCATAGCGCATAACGCTTAACGCGTAAAGCAAAACTCATAACCCATAACGCATAACGCATAACGCATAACGCATAACGCATAACGCATAACGCATAACGCATAACGCATAACGCATAACGCATAACGCATAACGCATAACGCATAACGCATAACGCATAACGCATAACGCATAACGCATAACGCATAACGCATAACGCATAACGCATAACGCATAACGCATAACGCATAACGCATAACGCATAACGCATAACGCATAACGCATAACGCATAACGCATAACGCATAACGCATAACGCATAACGCATAACGCATAACGCATAACGCATAACGCATAACGCATAACGCATAACGCATAACGCATAACGCATAACGCATAACGCATAACGCATAACGCATAACGCATAACGCATAACGCATAACGCATAACGCATAACGCATAACGCATAACGCATAACGCATAACGCATAACGCATAACGCATAACGCATAACGCATAACGCATAACGCATAACGCATAACGCATAACGCATAACGCATAACGCATAACGCATAACGCATAACGCATAACGCATAACGCATAACGCATAACGCATAACGCATAACGCATAACGCATAACGCATAACGCATAACGCATAACGCATAACGCATAACGCATAACGCATAACGCATAACGCATAACGCATAACGCATAACGCATAACGCATAACGCATAACGCATAACGCATAACGCATAACGCATAACGCATAACGCATAACGCATAACGCATAACGCATAACGCATAACGCATAACGCATAACGCATAACGCATAACGCATAACGCATAACGCATAACGCATAACGCATAACGCATAACGCATAACGCATAACGCATAACGCATAACGCATAACGCATAACGCATAACGCATAACGCATAACGCATAACGCATAACGCATAACGCATAACGCATAACGCATAACGCATAACGCATAACGCATAACGCATAACGCATAACGCATAACGCATAACGCATAACGCATAACGCATAACGCAAAACGCATAACGCATAACGCATAACGCATAACGCATAACGCATAACGCATAACGCATTACGCATAACGCATCACGCATAACGCATAACGCATAACGCATAACCCATAGCGCATAACGCTTAACGCGTAAAGCAAAACTCATAACGCATAACGCATAACGCATAACGCATAACGCATAACGCATAACGCATAACGCATAACGCATAACGCATAACGCATAACGCACAACGCATAACGCATAACGCATAACGCATAACGCATAACGCATAACGCATAACGCATAACGCATAACGCATAACGCATAACGCATAACGCATAACGCATAACGCATAACGCATAACGCATAACGCATAACGCATAACGCATAACGCATAACGCATAACGCATAACGCATAACGCATAACGCATAACGCATAACGCATAACGCATAACGCATAACGCATAACGCATAACGCATAACGCATAACGCATAACGCATAACGCATAACGCATAACGCATAACGCATAACGCATAACGCATAACGCATAACGCATAACGCAAAACGCATAACGCATAACGCATAACGCATAACGCATAACGCATAACGCATAACGCATAACGCATAACGCATAACGCATAACGCATAACGCTTAACGCGTAAAGCAAAACTCATAACGCATAACGCATAACGCATAACGCATAACGCATAACGCATAACGCATAACGCATAACGCATAACGCATAACGCATAACGCATAACGCATAACGCATAACGCATAACGCATAACGCATAACGCATAACGCATAACGCATAACGCATAACGCATAACGCATAACGCATAACGCATAACGCATAACGCATAACGCATAACGCATAACGTATAACGCATAACGCATAACGCATAACGCATAACGCATAACGCATAACGCATAACGCATAACGCATCACGCATAACGCATCACGCATAACGCATAACGCATAACGCATTACGCATAACGCATAACGCATAAGGCATAAGCATAACGCATAACACATAACGCATAACCCATAGCGCATAACGCTTAACGCGTAAAGCAAAACTCATAACCCATAACGCATAACGCATAACGCATAACGCATAACGCATAACGCATAACGCATAACGCATAACGCATAACGCATAACGCATAACGCATAACGCATAACGCATAACGCATAACGCATAACGCATAACGCATAACGCATAACGCATAACGCATAACGCATAACGCATAACGCATAACGCATAACGCATAACGCATAACGCATAACGCATAACGCATAACGCATAACGCATAACGCATAACGCATAACGCATAACGCATAACGCATAACGCATAACGCATAACGCATAACGCATAACGCAAAACGCATAACGCATAACGCATAACGCATAACGCATAACGCATAACGCATAACGCATTACGCATAACGCATCACGCATAACGCATAACGCATAACGCATAACGCATAACGCATAAGGCATAACGCATAACGCATAACGCATAACGCATAACGCATAACGCATAACGCATAACGCATAACGCATAACGCATAACGCATAACGCATAACGCATAACGCATAACGCATAACGCATAACGCATAACGCATAACGCATAACGCATAACGCATAACGCATAACGCATAACGCATAACGCATAACGCATAACGCATAACGCATAACGCATAACGCATAACGCATAACGCATAACGCATAACGCATAACGCATAACGCATAACGCATAACGCATAACGCATAACGCATAACGCATAACGCATAACCCATAGCGCATAACGCTTAACGCGTAAAGCAAAACTCATAACCCATAACGCATAACGCATAACGCATAACGCATAACGCATAACGCATAACGCATAACGCATAACGCATAACGCATAACGCATAACGCATAACGCATAACGCATAACGCATAACGCATAACGCATAACGCATAACGCATAACGCATAACGCATAACGCATAACGCATAACGCATAACGCATAACGCATAACGCATAACGCATAACGCATAACGCATAACGCATAACGCATAACGCATAACGCATAACGCATAACGCATAACGCATAACGCATAACGCATAACGCATAACGCATAACGCATAACGCATAACGCATAACGCATAACGCATAACGCATAACGCATAACGCATAACGCATAACGCATAACGCATAACGCATAACGCATAACGCATAACGCATAACGCATAACGCATAACGCATAACGCATAACCCATAGTGCATAACGTATAACGCATAACGCATAACGCATAACGCATAACGCATAACGCATAACGCATAACGCATAACGCATAACGCATAACGCATAACGCATTACGCATAACGCTTAACGCATAATCCATAACGGATAACGCATAACCCATAACGCATAACGCAAAGCCGATAACGCATAACGCATTACGCATAACCCATGACGCATAACGCATAACGCATAACGCATAACGCATAACGCATAACGCATAACGCATAACGCATAACGCATAACGCATAACGCATAACGCATGACGCATAACGCATAACGCATAACGCATAACGCATAACGCATAACGCATAACGCATAACGCATAACGCATAACGCATAACGCATAACGCATAACGCATAACGCATAACGCATAACGCATAACGCATAACGCATAACGCATAACGCATAACGCATAACGCATAACGCATAACGCATAACGCATAACGCATAACGCATAACGCATAACGCATAACGCATAACGCATAACGCATAACGCATAACGCAAAGCCGATAACGCATAACGCATTACGCATAACCCATGACGTATAACGCATAACGCATAACGCATAACGCATAACGCATAACGCATAACGCATAACGCATAACGCATAACGCATAACGCATAACGCATAACGCAGAACGCATAACGCATACCGCATAACGCATAACGCATAACGCATAACGCATAACGCATAACGCATAACGCATAACGCATAACGCATAACGCATAACGCATAACGCATAACGCATAACGCATAACGCATAACGCATAACGCATAACGCATAACGCATAACGCATAACGCATAACGCATAACGCATAACGCATGACGCATAACCCATAACGCATAACGCATAACGCAAAACTCATAACGCATAACGCATAACGCATAATGCATAACGCATAATCCATAACGGATAACGCATAATCCATAACGCCTGAAGCATAACGCTAAGCCGATAACGCATAACGCATAACGTATAACCCATGACGCATAACGCATAACGCATAACGCATAACGCATAACGCATAACGCATAACGCATAACGCATAACGCATAACGCATAACGCATAACGCATAACGCATTACGCATAACGCTTAACGCATAACGCATAACGCATAATCCATAACGGATAACGCATAACCCATAACGCTTAACGCAAAGCCGATAACGCATAACGCATTACGCATAACCCATGACGTATAACGCATAACGCATAACGCATAACGCATAACGCATAACGCATAACGCATAACGCATAACGCATAACGCATAACGCATAACGCAGAACGCATAACGCATACCGCATAACGCATAACGCATAACGCATAACGCATAACGCATAACGCATAACGCATAACGCATAACGCATAACGCATAACGCATAACGCATAACGCATAACGCATAACGCATAACGCATAACGCATAACGCATAACGCATAACGCATAACGCATAACGCATAACGCATAACGCATAACGCATAACGCATAACGCGTAACGCATAACGCATAACGCATAACGCATAACGCATAACGCATAACGCATAACGCATAACGCATAACGCGTAACGCGTAACGCATAACGCATAACGCATAACGCATAACGCATAACGCATAACGCATAACGCATAACGCATAACGCATAACGCATAACGCATAACGCATAACGCATAACGCATAACGCATAACGTATAACGCATAACGCATAACGCATAACGCATAACGCATAACGCATAAGGCGTCAGCATAACGCATAAGGCATAACGCATAACGCATAACGCATAACGCATAACGCATAACGCATAACGCATAACGCATAACGCATAACGCATAACGCATAACGCATAACGCATAACGCATAACGCATAACGCATAACGCATAACGCATAACGCATAACGCATAACGCATAACGCATAACGCATAACGCATAACGCATAACGCATAACGCATAACGCATAACGCATAACGCATAACCCATAGTGCATAACGCTTAACGCGTAAAGCAAAACTCATAACCCATAACGCATAACGCATAACGCATAACGCATAACGCATAACGCATAACGCATAACGCATAACGCATAACGCATAACGCATAACGCATAACGCATAACGCATAACGCATAACGGATAACGCATAACGCATAACGCATAACGCATAACGCATAACGCATAACGCATAACGCATAACGCATAACGCATAACGCATAACGCATAACGCATAACGCATAACGCATAACGCATAACGCATAACGCATAACGCATAACGCATAACGCATAACGCATAACGCATAACGCATGACGCATAACGCATAACGCATAACGCATAACGCATAACGCATAACGCATAACGCATAACGCATAACGCATAACGCATAACGCATAACGCATAACGCATAACGCATAACGCATAACGCATAACGCATAACGCATAACGCATAACGCATAACGCATAACGCATAACGCATAACGCATAAGGCTTCAGCATAACACATAAGGCATAACGCATAACGCATAACGCATAACGCATAACGCATAACGCATAACGCATAACGCATAACGCATAACGCATAACGCATAACGCATAACGCATAACGCATAACGCATAACGCATAACGCATAACGCATTACGCATAACGCATAACGCATAACGCATAAGCATAACGCATAACGCATAAGGCATAACGCATAACGCATAACGCATAACGCATAACGCATAACGCATAACGCATAACGCATAACGCATAACGCATAACGCATAACGCATAACGCATAACGCATAACGCATAACGCATAACGCATAACGCATAACGCATAACGCATAACGCATAACGCATAACGCATAACGCATAACGCATAACGCATAACGCATAACGCATAACGCATAACGCATAACGCATAACGCATAACGCATAACGCATAACGCATAACGCATAACGCATAACGCATAACGCATAACGCATAACGCATAACGCATAACGCATAACGCATAACGCATAACGCATAACGCATAACGCATAACGCATAACGCATAACGCATAACGCATAACGCATAACGCATAACGCATAACGCATAACGCATAACGCATAACGCATAACGCATAACGCATAACGCATAACGCATAACGCATAACGCATAACGCATAACGCATAACGCATAACGCATAACGCATAACGCATAACGCATAACGCATAACGCAAAACGCATAACGCATAACGCATAACGCATAACGCATAACGCATAACGCATAACGCATAACGCATAACGCATAACGCATAACGCATAACGCATAACGCATAACGCATAACGCATAACGCATAACGCATAACGCATAACGCATAACGCATAACGCATAACGCATAACGCATAACGCATAACGCATAACGCATAACGCATAACGCATAACGCATAACGCATAACGCATAACCCATAGCGCATAACGCTTAACGCGTAAAGCAAAACTCATAACCCATAACGCATAACGCATAACGCATAACGCATAACGCATAACGCATAACGCATAACGCATAACGCATAACGCATAACGCATAACGCATAACGCATAACGCATAACGCATAACGCATAACGCATAACGCATAACGCATAACGCATAACGCATGACGCATGACGCATAACGCATAACGCATAACGCATAACGCATAACGCATAACGCATAACGCATAACGCATAACGCATAACGCATAACGCATAACGCATAACGCATAACGCATAACGCATAACGCATAACGCATAACGCATAACGCATAACGCATAACGCATAACGCATAACGCATAACGCATAACGCATAACGCATAACGCATAACGCATAACGCATAACGCATAACGCATAACGCATAACGCATAACGCATAACGCATAACGCATAACGCATAACGCATAACGCATAACGCATAACGCATAACGCATAACGCATAACGCATAACGCATAACGCATAACGCATAACGCATAACGCATAACGCATAACGCATGACGCATAACGCATAACGCATAACGCATAACGCATAACGCATGACGCATAACCCATAACGCATAACGCAAAACGCATAACGAATAACGCATAACGCATAACGCATAACGCATAACGCATAACGCATAACGCATAACGCATAACGCATAACGCATAACGCATAACGCATAACGCATAACGCATAACGCATAACGCATAACGCATAACGCATAACGCATAACGCATAACGCATAACGCATAACGCATAACGCATAAGGCATAACGCATAACGCATAACGCATAACGCATAACGCATAACGCATAACGCATAACGCATAACGCATAACGCATAACGCATAACGCATAACGCATAACGCATAACGCATAACGCATAACGCATAACGCATAACGCATAACGCATAACGCATAACGCATAACGCATAACGCATAACGCATAACGCATAACGCATAACGCATAACGCATAACGCATAACGCATAACGCATAACGCGTAACGCGTAACGCATAACGCATAACGCATAACGCATAACGCATAACGCATAACGCATAACGCATAACGCATAACGCATAACGCATAACGCATAACGCATAACGCATAACGCATAACGCATAACGTATAACGCATAACGCATAACGCATAACGCATAACGCATAACGCATAAGGCGTCAGCATAACGCATAAGGCATAACGCATAACGCATAACGCATAACGCATAACGCATAACGCATAACGCATAACGCATAACGCATAACGCATAACGCATAACGCATAACGCATAACGCATAACGCATAACGCATAACGCATAACGCATAACGCATAACGCATAACGCATAACGCATAACGCATAACGCATAACGCATAACGCATAACGCATAACGCATAACCCATAGTGCATAACGCTTAACGCGTAAAGCAAAACTCATAACCCATAACGCATAACGCATAACGCATAACGCATAACGCATAACGCATAACGCATAACGCATAACGCATAACGCATAACGCATAACGCATAACGCATAACGCATAACGCATAACGCATAACGGATAACGCATAACGCATAACGCATAACGCATAACGCATAACGCATAACGCATAACGCATAACGCATAACGCATAACGCATAACGCATAACGCATAACGCATAACGCATAACGCATAACGCATAACGCATAACGCATAACGCATAACGCATAACGCATAACGCATAACGCATAACGCATGACGCATAACGCATAACGCATAACGCATAACGCATAACGCATAACGCATAACGCATAACGCATAACGCATAACGCATAACGCATAACGCATAACGCATAACGCATAACGCATAACGCATAACGCATAACGCATAACGCATAACGCATAACGCATAACGCATAACGCATAACGCATAAGGCTTCAGCATAACACATAAGGCATAACGCATAACGCATAACGCATAACGCATAACGCATAACGCATAACGCATAACGCATAACGCATAACGCATAACGCATAACGCATAACGCATAACGCATAACGCATAACGCATTACGCATAACGCATAACGCATAACGCATAAGCATAACGCATAACGCATAAGGCATAACGCATAACGCATAACGCATAACGCATAACGCATAACGCATAACGCATAACGCATAACGCATAACGCATAACGCATAACGCATAACGCATAACGCATAACGCATAACGCATAACGCATAACGCATAACGCATAACGCATAACGCATAACGCATAACGCATAACGCATAACGCATAACGCATAACGCATAACGCATAACGCATAACGCATAACGCATAACGCATAACGCATAACGCATAACGCATAACGCATAACGCATAACGCATAACGCATAACGCATAACGCATAACGCATAACGCATAACGCATAACGCATAACGCATAACGCATAACGCATAACGCATAACGCATAACGCATAACGCATAACGCATAACGCATAACGCATAACGCATAACGCATAACGCATAACGCATAACGCATAACGCATAACGCATAACGCATAACGCATAACGCATAACGCATAACGCATAACGCATAACGCATAACGCATAACGCATAACGCATAACGCATAACGCATAACGCATAACGCATAACGCATAACGCATAACGCATAACGCATAACGCATAACGCATAACGCATAACGCATAACGCATAACGCATAACGCATAACGCATAACGCATAACGCATAACGCATAACGCATAACGCATAACGCATAACGCATAACGCATAACGCATAACGCAAAACGCATAACGCATAACGCATAACGCATAACGCATAACGCATAACGCATAACGCATAACGCATAACGCATAACGCATAACGCATAACGCATAACGCATAACGCATAACGCATAACGCATAACGCATAACGCATAACGCATAACGCATAACGCATAACGCATAACGCATAACGCATAACCCATAGCGCATAACGCTTAACGCGTAAAGCAAAACTCATAACCCATAACGCATAACGCATAACGCATAACGCATAACGCATAACGCATAACGCATAACGCATAACGCATAACGCATAACGCATAACGCATAACGCATAACGCATAACGCATAACGCATAACGCATAACGCATAACGCATAACGCATAACGCATAACGCATAACGCATAACGCATAACGCATGACGCATGACGCATAACGCATAACGCATAACGCATAACGCATAACGCATAACGCATAACGCATAACGCATAACGCATAACGCATAACGCATAACGCATAACGCATAACGCATAACGCATAACGCATAACGCATAACGCATAACGCATAACGCATAACGCATAACGCATAACGCATAACGCATAACGCATAACGCATAACGCATAACGCATAACGCATAACGCATAACGCATAACGCATAACGCATAACGCATAACGCATAACGCATAACGCATAACGCATAACGCATAACGCATAACGCATAACGCATAACGCATAACGCATAACGCATAACGCATAACGCATAACCCATAGCGCATAACGCTTAACGCGTAAAGCAAAACTCATAACCCATAACGCATAACGCATAACGCATAACGCATAACGCATAACGCATAACGCATAACGCATAACGCATAACGCATAACGCATAACGCATAACGCATAACGCATAACGCATAACGCATAACGCATAACGCATAACGCATAACGCATAACGCATAACGCATAACGCATAACGCATAACGCATAACGCATAACGCATAACGCATAACGCATAACGCATAACGCATAACGCATAACGCATAACGCATAACGCATAACGCATAACGCATAACGCATAACGCATAACGCATAACGCATAACGCATAACGCATAACTCATAACCCATAGCGCATAACGCTTAACGCGTAAAGCAAAACTCATAACCCATAACGCATAACGCATAACGCATAACGCATAACGCATAACGCATAACGCATAACGCATAACGCATAACGCATAACGCATAACGCATAACGCATAACGCATAACGCATAACGCATAACGCATAACGCATAACGCATAACGCATAACGCATAACGCATAACGCATAACGCATAACGCATAACGCATAACGCATAACGCATGACGCATGACGCATAACGCATAACGCATAACGCATAACGCATAACGCATAACGCATAACGCATAACGCATAACGCATAACGCATAACGCATAACGCATAACGCATAACGCATAACGCATAACGCATAACGCATAACGCATAACGCATAACGCATAACGCATAACGCATAACGCATAACGCATAACGCATAACGCATAACGCATAACGCATAACGCATAACGCATAACGCATAACGCATAACGCATAACGCATAACGCATAACGCATAACGCATAACGCATAACGCATAACGCATAACGCATAACGCATAACGCATAACGCATAACGCATAACGCATAACGCATAACGCATAACGCATAACGCATAACGCATAACGCATAACGCATAACGCATAACGCATAACGCATAACGCATAACGCATAACGCATAACGCATAACGCATAACGCATAACGCATAACGCATAACGCATAACGCATAACGCATAACGCATAACGCATAACGCATAACGCATAACGCATAACGCATAACGCATAACGCATAACGCATAACGCATAACGCATAACGCATAACGCATAACGCATAACGCATAACGCATAACGCATAACGCATAACGCATAACGCATAACGCATAACGCATAACGCATA
Organism: Lasioglossum baleicum; assembly: GCF_051020765.1. Taxonomy (NCBI): domain Eukaryota; kingdom Metazoa; phylum Arthropoda; class Insecta; order Hymenoptera; family Halictidae; genus Lasioglossum; species Lasioglossum baleicum. Next base: position 254,975 of record NW_027469184.1, read on the forward strand.
ACGCATAACGCATAACGCATAACGCATAACGCATAACGCATAACGACATAACGCATAACGCATAACGCATAACGCATAACGCATAACGCATAACGCATAACGCATAACGCATAACGCATAACGCATAACGCATAACGCATAACGCATAACGCATAACGCATAACGCATAACGCATAACGCATAACGCATAACGCATAACGCATAACGCATAACGCATAACGCATTACGCATAACGCTTAACGCATAATCCATAACGGATAACGCATAACCCATAACGCATAACGCAAAGCCGATAACGCATAACGCATTACGCATAACCCATGACGCATAACGCATAACGCATAACGCATAACGCATAACGCATAACGCATAACGCATAACGCATAACGCATAACGCATAACGCATAACGCATAACGCATAACGCATAACGCATAACGCATAACGCATAACGCATAACGCATAACGCATGACGCATGACGCATAACGCATAACGCATAACGCATAACGCATAACGCATAACGCATAACGCATAACGCATAACGCATAACGCATAACGCATAACGCATAACGCATAACGCATAACGCATAACGCATAACGCATAACGCATAACGCATAACGCATAACGCATAACGCATAACGCATAACGCATAACGCATAACGCATAACGCATAACGCATAACGCATAACGCATAACGCATAACGCATAACGCATAACGCATAACGCATAACGCATAACGCATAACGCATAACGCATAACGCATAACGCATAACGCATAACGCATAACGCATAACGCATAACGCATAACGCATAACGCATAACGCATAACGCATGACGCATAACGCATAACGCATAACGCATAACGCATAACGCATGACGCATAACCCATAACGCATAACGCAAAACGCATAACGAATAACGCATAACGCATAACGCATAACGCATAACGCATAACGCATAACGCATAACGCATAACGCATAACGCATAACGCATAACGCATAACGCATAACGCATAACGCATAACGCATAACGCATAACGCATAACGCATAACGCATAACGCATAACGCATAACGCATAACGCATAACGCATAACGCATAACGCATAACGCATAACGCATAACGCATAACGCATAACGCATAACGCATAACGCATAACGCATAACGCATAACGCATAACGCATAACGCATAACGCATAACGCATAACGCATAACGCATAACGCATAACGCATAACGCATAACGCATAACGCATAACGCATAACGCATAACGCATAACGCATAACGCATAACGCATAACGCATAACGCATAACGCATAACGCATAACGCATAACGCATAACGCATAACGCATAACGCATAACGCATAACGCATAACGCATAACGCATAACGCATAACGCATAACGCATAACGCATAACGCATAACGCATAACGCATAACGCATAACGCATAACGCATAACGCATAACGCATAACGCATAACGCATAACGCATAACGCATAACGCATAACGCATAACGCATAACGCATAACGCATAACGCATAACGCATAACGCATAACGCATAACGCATAACGCATAACGCATAACGCATAACGCATAACGCATAACGCATAACGCATAACGCATAACGCATAACGCATAACGCATAACGCATAACGCATAACGCATAACGCATAACGCATAACGCATAACGCATAACGCATAACGCATAACGCATAACGCATAACGCATAACGCATAACGCATAACGCATAACGCATAACGCATAACGCATAACGCATAACGACATAACGCATAACGCATAACGCATAACGCATAACGCATAACGCATAACGCATAACGCATAACGCATAACGCATAACGCATAACGCATAACGCATAACGCATAACGCATAACGCATAACGCATAACGCATAACGCATAACGCATAACGCATAACGCATAACGCATAACGCATTACGCATAACGCTTAACGCATAATCCATAACGGATAACGCATAACCCATAACGCATAACGCAAAGCCGATAACGCATAACGCATTACGCATAACCCATGACGCATAACGCATAACGCATAACGCATAACGCATAACGCATAACGCATAACGCATAACGCATAACGCATAACGCATAACGCATAACGCATAACGCATAACGCATAACGCATAACGCATAACGCATAACGCATAACGCATAACGCATAACGCATAACGCATAACGCATAACGCATAACGCATAACGCATAACGCATAACGCATAACGCATAACGCATAACGCATAACGCATAACGCATAACGCATAACGCATAACGCATAACGCATAACGCATAACGCATAACGCATAACGCATAACGCATAACGCATAACGCATAACGCATAACGCATAACGCATAACGCATAACGCATAACGCATAACGCATAACGCATAACGCATAACGCATAACGCATAACGCATAACGCATAACGCATAACGCATAACGCATAACGCATAACGCATAACGCATAACGCATAACGCATAACGCATAACGCATAACGCATAACGCATAACGCATAACGCATGACGCATAACCCATAACGCATAACGCATAACGCAAAACTCATAACGCATAACGCATAACGCATAATGCATAACGCATAATCCATAACGGATAACGCATAATCCATAACGCCTGAAGCATAACGCTAAGCCGATAACGCATAACGCATAACGTATAACCCATGACGCATAACGCATAACGCATAACGCATAACGCATAACGCATAACGCATAACGCATAACGCATAACGCATAACGCATAACGCATAACGCATAACGCATAACGCATAACGCATAACGCATAACGCATAACGCATAACGCATAACGCATAACGCATAACGCATAACGCATAACGCATAACGCATAACGCATAACGCATTACGCATAACGCTTAACGCATAATCCATAACGGATAACGCATAACCCATAACGCATAACGCAAAGCCGATAACGCATAACGCATTACGCATAACCCATGACGCATAACGCATAACGCATAACGCATAACGCATAACGCATAACGCATAACGCATAACGCATAACGCATAACGCATAACGCATAACGCATAACGCATAACGTATAACGCATAACGCATAACGCATAACGCATAACGCATAACGCATAACGCATAACGCATAACGCATAACGCATAACGCATAACGCATTACGCATAACGCTTAACGCATAATCCATAACGGATAACGCATAACCCATAACGCATAACGCAAAGCCGATAACGCATAACGCATTACGCATAACCCATGACGCATAACGCATAACGCATAACGCATAACGCATAACGCATAACGCATAACGCATAACGCATAACGCATAACGCATAACGCATAACGCATAACGCATAACGCATAACGCATAACGCATAACGCATAACGCATAACGCATAACGCATAACGCATAACGCATAACGCATAACGCATAACGCATAACGCATAACGCATAACGCATAACGCATAACGCATAACGCATAACGCATAACGCATAACGCATAACGCATAACGCATAACGCATAACGCATTACGCATAACGCTTAACGCATAACGCATAACGCATAATCCATAACGGATAACGCATAACCCATAACGCTTAACGCAAAGCCGATAACGCATAACGCATTACGCATAACCCATGACGTATAACGCATAACGCATAACGCATAACGCATAACGCATAACGCATAACGCATAACGCATAACGCATAACGCATAACGCATAACGCAGAACGCATAACGCATACCGCATAACGCATAACGCATAACGCATAACGCATAACGCATAACGCATAACGCATAACGCATAACGCATAACGCATAACGCATAACGCATAACGCATAACGCATAACGCATAACGCATAACGCATAACGCATAACGCATAACGCATAACGCATAACGCATAACGCATAACGCATGACGCATAACCCATAACGCATAACGCATAACGCAAAACTCATAACGCATAACGCATAACGCATAATGCATAACGCATAATCCATAACGGATAACGCATAATCCATAACGCCTGAAGCATAACGCTAAGCCGATAACGCATAACGCATAACGTATAACCCATGACGCATAACGCATAACGCATAACGCATAACGCATAACGCATAACGCATAACGCATAACGCATAACGCATAACGCATAACGCATAACGCATAACGCATAACGCATAACGCATAACGCATAACGCATAACGCATAACGCATAACGCATAACGCATAACGCATAACGCATAACGCATAACGCATAACGCATTACGCATAACGCTTAACGCATAACGCATAACGCATAACGCATAACGCATAACGCATAACGCATAACGCATAACGCATAACGCATAACGCATAACGCATAACGCATAACGCATAACGCATAACGCATAACGCATAACGCATAACGTATAACGCATAACGCATAACGCATAACGCATAACGCATAACGCATAACGCATAACGCATAACGCATAACGCATAACGCATTACGCATAACGCTTAACGCATAATCCATAACGGATAACGCATAACCCATAACGCATAACGCAAAGCCGATAACGCATAACGCATTACGCATAACCCATGACGCATAACGCATAACGCATAACGCATAACGCATAACGCATAACGCATAACGCATAACGCATAACGCATAACGCATAACGCATAACGCATAACGCATAACGCATAACGCATAACGCATAACGCATAACGCATAACGCATAACGCATAACGCATAACGCATAACGCATAACGCATAACGCATAACGCATAACGCATAACGCATAACGCATAACGCATTACGCATAACGCTTAACGCATAACGCATAACGCATAATCCATAACGGATAACGCATAACCCATAACGCTTAACGCAAAGCCGATAACGCATAACGCATTACGCATAACCCATGACGTATAACGCATAACGCATAACGCATAACGCATAACGCATAACGCATAACGCATAACGCATAACGCATAACGCATAACGCATAACGCATAACGCATAACGCATAACGCAGAACGCATAACGCATACCGCATAACGCATAACGCATAACGCATAACGCATAACGCATAACGCATAACGCATAACGCATAACGCATAACGCATAACGCATAACGCATAACGCATAACGCATAACGCATAACGCATAACGCATAACGCATAACGCATAACGCATAACGCATAACGCATAACGCATAACGCATAACGCATAACGCATAACGCATAACGCATAACGCATAACGCATAACGCATGACGCATAACCCATAACGCATAACGCATAACGCAAAACTCATAACGCATAACGCATAACGCATAATGCATAACGCATAATCCATAACGGATAACGCATAATCCATAACGCCTGAAGCATAACGCTAAGCCGATAACGCATAACGCATAACGTATAACCCATGACGCATAACGCATAACGCATAACGCATAACGCATAACGCATAACGCATAACGCATAACGCATAACGCATAACGCATAACGCATAACGCATAACGCATAACGCATAACGCATAACGCATAACGCATAACGCATAACGCATAACGCATAACGCATAACGCATAACGCATAACGCATAACGCATAACGCATTACGCATAACGCTTAACGCATAATCCATAACGGATAACGCATAACCCATAACGCATAACGCAAAGCCGATAACGCATAACGCATTACGCATAACCCATGACGCATAACGCATAACGCATAACGCATAACGCATAACGCATAACGCATAACGCATAACGCATAACGCATAACGCATAACGCATAACGCATAACGCATAACGCATAACGCATAACGCATAACGCATAACGCATAACGCATAACGCATAACGCATAACGCATAACGCATAACGCATAACGCATAACGCATAACGCATAACGCATAACGCATAACGCATAACGCATAACGCATAACGCATAACGCATAACGCATAACGCATAACGCATAACGCATAACGCATAACGCATAACGCATAACGCACAACGCATAACGCATAACGCATAACACATAACGACATAACGCATAACGCATAACGCATAACGCATAACGCATAACGCATAACGCATAACGCATAACGCATAACGCATAACGCATAACGCATAACGCATAACGCATAACGCATAACGCATAACGCATAACGCATAACGCATAACGCATAACGCATAACGCATAACACATAACGCATAACGCATAACGCATAACGTATAACGCATAACGCATAACGCATAACGCATAACGCATAACGCATAACGCATAACGCATAACGCATAACGCATTACGCATAACGCTTAACGCATAATCCATAACGGATAACGCATAACCCATAACGCATAACGCAAAGCCGATAACGCATAACGCATTACGCATAACGCATAACGTATAACGCATAAAGCATAACGCATAACGCATAACGCATAACGCATAACGCATAACGCATAACGCATAACGCATAACGCATTACGCATAACGCTTAACGCATAATCCATAACGGATAACGCATAACCCATAACGCATAACGCAAAGCCGATAACGCATAACGCATTACGCATAACCCATGACGCATAACGCATAACGCATAACGCATAACGCATAACGCATAACGCATAACGCATAACGCATAACGCATAACGCATAACGCATAACGCATAACGCATAACGCATAACGCATAACGCATATCGCATAACGCATAACGCATATCGCATAACGCATAACGCATAACGCATAACGCATGACGCATAACGCAAAGCCGATAACGCATAACGCATAACGCATAACGCATAACGCATAACGCATAACGCATAACGCATAACGCATAACGCATAACGCATAACGCATAACGCATAACGCATAACGCATAACGCATAACGCATAACGCATAACGCATAACGCATAACGCATAACGCATGACGCATAACGCATAACGCATAACGCATTACGCATAACGCATAACGCATAACGCATGACGCATAACGCAAAGCCGATAACGCATAACGCATAACGCATAACGCATAACGCATAACGCATAACGCATAACGCATAACGCATAACGCATAACGCATAACGCATAACGCATAACGCATAACGCATAACGCATAACGCATAACGCATAACGCATAACGCATATCGCATAACGCATAACGCATAACGCATAACGCATAACGCATAACGCACAACGCATAACGCATAACGCATAACACATAACGACATAACGCATAACGCATAACGCATAACGCATAACGCATAACGCATAACGCATAACGCATAACGCATAACGCATAACGCATAACGCATAACGCATAACGCATAACGCATTACGCATAACGCTTAACGCATAATCCATAACGGATAACGCATAACCCATAACGCATAACGCAAAGCCGATAACGCATAACGCATTACGCATAACCCATGACGCATAACGCATAACGCATAACGCATAACGCATAACGCATAACGCATAACGCATAACGCATAACGCATAACGCATAACGCATAACGCATAACGCATAACGCATAACGCATAACGCATAACGCATAACGCATAACGCATAACGCATAACGCATAACGCATAACGCATAACGCATAACGCATAACGCATAACGCATAACGCATAACGCATAACGCATAACGCATAACGCATAACGCATAACGCATAACGCATAACGCATAACGCACAACGCATAACGCATAACGCATAACACATAACGACATAACGCATAACGCATAACGCATAACGCATAACGCATAACGCATAACGCATAACGCATAACGCATAACGCATAACGCATAACGCATAACGCATAACGCATAACGCATAACGCATAACGCATAACGCATAACGCATAACGCATAACGCATAACACATAACGCATAACGCATAACGCATAACGTATAACGCATAACGCATAACGCATAACGCATAACGCATAACGCATAACGCATAACGCATAACGCATTACGCATAACGCTTAACGCATAATCCATAACGGATAACGCATAACCCATAACGCATAACGCAAAGCCGATAACGCATAACGCATTACGCATAACGCATAACGTATAACGCATAAAGCATAACGCATAACGCATAACGCATAACGCATAACGCATAACGCATAACGCATAACGCATTACGCATAACGCTTAACGCATAATCCATAACGGATAACGCATAACCCATAACGCATAACGCAAAGCCGATAACGCATAACGCATTACGCATAACCCATGACGCATAACGCATAACGCATAACGCATAACGCATAACGCATAACGCATAACGCATAACGCATAACGCATAACGCATAACGCATAACGCATAACGCATAACGCATAACGCATATCGCATAACGCATAACGCATAACGCATAACGCATAACGCATATCGCATAACGCATAACGCATATCGCATAACGCATAACGCATAACGCATGACGCATAACGCAAAGCCGATAACGCATAACGCATAACGCATAACGCATAACGCATAACGCATAACGCATAACGCATAACGCATAACGCATAACGCATAACGCATAACGCATAACGCATAACGCATAACGCATAACGCATAACGCATAACGCATAACGCATAACGCATAACGCATAACGCATAACGCATAACGCATAACGCATAACGCATAACGCATAACGCATAACGCATAACGCATAACGCATAACGCATAACGCATAACGCATAACGCATAACGCATAACGCATAACGCATAACGCATAACGCATGACGCATAACGCATAACGCATAACGCATAACGCATAACGCATAACGCATAACGCATAACGCATAACGCATAACGCATGTCGCATAACGCATAACGCAAAACGCATGACGCATAACGCATAACGCATAACGCATAACGTATAACGCATGACGCATAACGCAAAGCCGATAACGCATAACGCATAACGCATAACGCATAACGCATAACGCATAACGCATAACGCATAACGCATAACGCATAACGCATAACGCATAACGCATGACGCATAACGCATAACGCATAACGCATTACGCATAACGCATAACGCATAACGCATGACGCATAACGCAAAGCCGATAACGCATAACGCATAACGCATAACGCATAACGCATAACGCATAACGCATAACGCATAACGCATAACGCATAACGCATAACGCATAACGCATAACGCATAACGCATAACGCATAACGCATAACGCATAACGCATAACGCATAACGCATAACGCATAACGCATAACGCATAACGCATAACGCATAACGCATAACGCATAACGCATAACGCATGACGCATAACGCATAACGCATAACGCATTACGCATAACGCATAACGCATAACGCATGACGCATAACGCAAAGCCGATAACGCATAACGCATAACGCATAACGCATAACGCATAACGCATAACGCATAACGCATAACGCATAACGCATAACGCATAACGCATAACGCATTACGCATAACGCTTAACGCATAATCCATAACGGATAACGCATAACCCATAACGCATAACGCAAAGCCGATAACGCATAACGCATTACGCATAACCCATGACGCATAACGCATAACGCATAACGCATAACGCATAACGCATAACGCATAACGCATAACGCATAACGCATAACGCATAACGCATAACGCATAACGCATAACGCATAACGCATAACGCATAACGCATAACGCATAACGCATAACGCATAACGCATAACGCATAACGCATAACGCATAACGCATAACGCATAACGCATAACGCATGACGCATAACGCATAACGCATAACGCATTACGCATAACGCATAACGCATAACGCATGACGCATAACGCAAAGCCGATAACGCATAACGCATAACGCATAACGCATAACGCATAACGCATAACGCATAACGCATAACGCATAACGCATAACGCATAACGCATAACGCATTACGCATAACGCTTAACGCATAATCCATAACGGATAACGCATAACCCATAACGCATAACGCAAAGCCGATAACGCATAACGCATTACGCATAACCCATGACGCATAACGCATAACGCATAACGCATAACGCATAACGCATAACGCATAACGCATAACGCATAACGCATAACGCATAACGCATAACGCATAACGCATAACGCATGACGCATAACCCATAACGCATAACGCATAACGCAAAACTCATAACGCATAACGCATAACGCATAATGCATAACGCATAATCCATAACGGATAACGCATAATCCATAACGCCTGAAGCATAACGCTAAGCCGATAACGCATAACGCATAACGTATAACCCATGACGCATAACGCATAACGCATAACGCATAACGCATAACGCATAACGCATAACGCATAACGCATAACGCATAACGCATAACGCATAACGCATAACGCATAACGCATAACGCATAACGCATAACGCATAACGCATAACGCATAACGCATAACGCATAACGCATAACGCATAACGCATAACGCATAACGCATTACGCATAACGCTTAACGCATAATCCATAACGGATAACGCATAACCCATAACGCATAACGCAAAGCCGATAACGCATAACGCATTACGCATAACCCATGACGCATAACGCATAACGCATAACGCATAACGCATAACGCATAACGCATAACGCATAACGCATAACGCATAACGCATAACGCATAACGCATAACGCATAACGCATAACGCATAACGCATAACGCATAACGCATAACGCATAACGCATAACGCATAACGCATAACGCATAACGCATAACGCATAACGCATAACGCATAACGCATAACGCATAACGCATAACGCATAACGCATAACGCATAACGCATAACGCATAACGCATAACGCATAACGCATAACGCATAACGCATAACGCATAACGCATAACGCATAACGCACAACGCATAACGCATAACGCATAACACATAACGACATAACGCATAACGCATAACGCATAACGCATAACGCATAACGCATAACGCATAACGCATAACGCATAACGCATAACGCATAACGCATAACGCATAACGCATAACGCATAACGCATAACGCATAACGCATAACGCATAACGCATAACGCATAACGCATAACACATAACGCATAACGCATAACGCATAACGTATAACGCATAACGCATAACGCATAACGCATAACGCATAACGCATAACGCATAACGCATAACGCATAACGCATTACGCATAACGCTTAACGCATAATCCATAACGGATAACGCATAACCCATAACGCATAACGCAAAGCCGATAACGCATAACGCATTACGCATAACGCATAACGTATAACGCATAAAGCATAACGCATAACGCATAACGCATAACGCATAACGCATAACGCATAACGCATAACGCATAACGCATTACGCATAACGCTTAACGCATAATCCATAACGGATAACGCATAACCCATAACGCATAACGCAAAGCCGATAACGCATAACGCATTACGCATAACCCATGACGCATAACGCATAACGCATAACGCATAACGCATAACGCATAACGCATAACGCATAACGCATAACGCATAACGCATAACGCATAACGCATAACGCATAACGCATAACGCATAACGCATATCGCATAACGCATAACGCATATCGCATAACGCATAACGCATAACGCATAACGCATGACGCATAACGCAAAGCCGATAACGCATAACGCATAACGCATAACGCATAACGCATAACGCATAACGCATAACGCATAACGCATAACGCATAACGCATAACGCATAACGCATAACGCATAACGCATAACGCATAACGCATAACGCATAACGCATAACGCATAACGCATGACGCATAACGCATAACGCATAACGCATTACGCATAACGCATAACGCATAACGCATGACGCATAACGCAAAGCCGATAACGCATAACGCATAACGCATAACGCATAACGCATAACGCATAACGCATAACGCATAACGCATAACGCATAACGCATAACGCATAACGCATAACGCATAACGCATAACGCATAACGCATAACGCATAACGCATATCGCATAACGCATAACGCATAACGCATAACGCATAACGCATAACGCACAACGCATAACGCATAACGCATAACACATAACGACATAACGCATAACGCATAACGCATAACGCATAACGCATAACGCATAACGCATAACGCATAACGCATAACGCATAACGCATAACGCATAACGCATAACGCATTACGCATAACGCTTAACGCATAATCCATAACGGATAACGCATAACCCATAACGCATAACGCAAAGCCGATAACGCATAACGCATTACGCATAACCCATGACGCATAACGCATAACGCATAACGCATAACGCATAACGCATAACGCATAACGCATAACGCATAACGCATAACGCATAACGCATAACGCATAACGCATAACGCATAACGCATAACGCATAACGCATAACGCATAACGCATAACGCATAACGCATAACGCATAACGCATAACGCATAACGCATAACGCATAACGCATAACGCATAACGCATAACGCATAACGCATAACGCATAACGCATAACGCATAACGCACAACGCATAACGCATAACGCATAACACATAACGACATAACGCATAACGCATAACGCATAACGCATAACGCATAACGCATAACGCATAACGCATAACGCATAACGCATAACGCATAACGCATAACGCATAACGCATAACGCATAACGCATAACGCATAACGCATAACGCATAACGCATAACGCATAACACATAACGCATAACGCATAACGCATAACGTATAACGCATAACGCATAACGCATAACGCATAACGCATAACGCATAACGCATAACGCATAACGCATTACGCATAACGCTTAACGCATAATCCATAACGGATAACGCATAACCCATAACGCATAACGCAAAGCCGATAACGCATAACGCATTACGCATAACGCATAACGTATAACGCATAAAGCATAACGCATAACGCATAACGCATAACGCATAACGCATAACGCATAACGCATAACGCATTACGCATAACGCTTAACGCATAATCCATAACGGATAACGCATAACCCATAACGCATAACGCAAAGCCGATAACGCATAACGCATTACGCATAACCCATGACGCATAACGCATAACGCATAACGCATAACGCATAACGCATAACGCATAACGCATAACGCATAACGCATAACGCATAACGCATAACGCATAACGCATAACGCATAACGCATAACGCATATCGCATAACGCATAACGCATAACGCATAACGCATAACGCATATCGCATAACGCATAACGCATATCGCATAACGCATAACGCATAACGCATGACGCATAACGCAAAGCCGATAACGCATAACGCATAACGCATAACGCATAACGCATAACGCATAACGCATAACGCATAACGCATAACGCATAACGCATAACGCATAACGCATAACGCATAACGCATAACGCATAACGCATAACGCATAACGCATAACGCATAACGCATAACGCATAACGCATAACGCATAACGCATAACGCATAACGCATAACGCATAACGCATAACGCATAACGCATAACGCATAACGCATAACGCATAACGCATAACGCATAACGCATAACGCATAACGCATAACGCATAACGCATAACGCATGACGCATAACGCATAACGCATAACGCATAACGCATAACGCATAACGCATAACGCATAACGCATAACGCATAACGCATAACGCATGTCGCATAACGCATAACGCAAAACGCATGACGCATAACGCATAACGCATAACGCATAACGTATAACGCATGACGCATAACGCAAAGCCGATAACGCATAACGCATAACGCATAACGCATAACGCATAACGCATAACGCATAACGCATAACGCATAACGCATAACGCATAACGCATAACGCATAACGCATAACGCATAACGCATAACGCATAACGCATAACGCATAACGCATAACGCATAACGCATTACGCATAACGCTTAACGCATAATCCATAACGGATAACGCATAACCCATAACGCATAACGCAAAGCCGATAACGCATAACGCATTACGCATAACCCATGACGCATAACGCATAACGCATAACGCATAACGCATAACGCATAACGCATAACGCATAACGCATAACGCATAACGCATAACGCATAACGCATAACGCATAACGCATAACGCATAACGCATAACGCATAACGCATAACGCATAACGCATAACGCATAACGCATAACGTATAACGCATAACGCATAACGCATAACGCATAACGCATAACGCATAACGCATAACGCATAACGCATAACGCATAACGCATAACGCATAACGCATAACGCATAACGCATAACGCATAACGCATAACGCATAACGCATAACGCATAACGCATAACGCATAACGCATAACGCATAACGCATAACGCATAACGCATAACGCATTACGCATAACGCTTAACGCATAACGCATAACGCATAATCCATAACGGATAACGCATAACCCATAACGCTTAACGCAAAGCCGATAACGCATAACGCATTACGCATAACCCATGACGTATAACGCATAACGCATAACGCATAACGCATAACGCATAACGCATAACGCATAACGCATAACGCAGAACGCATAACGCATACCGCATAACGCATAACGCATAACGCATAACGCATAACGCATAACGCATAACGCATAACGCATAACGCATAACGCATAACGCATAACGCATAACGCATAACGCATAACGCATAACGCATAACGCATAACGCATATCGCATAACGCATAACGCATAACGCATAACGCATAACGCATATCGCATAACGCATAACGCATATCGCATAACGCATAACGCATAACGCATGACGCATAACGCAAAGCCGATAACGCATAACGCATAACGCATAACGCATAACGCATAACGCATAACGCATAACGCATAACGCATAACGCATAACGCATAACGCATAACGCATAACGCATAACGCATAACGCATAACGCATAACGCATAACGCATAACGCATAACGCATAACGCATAACGCATAACGCATAACGCATAACGCATAACGCATAACGCATAACGCATAACGCATAACGCATAACGCATAACGCATAACGCATAACGCATAACGCATGACGCATAACGCATAACGCATAACGCATAACGCATAACGCATAACGCATAACGCATAACGCATAACGCATAACGCATGTCGCATAACGCATAACGCAAAACGCATAACGCATAACGCATAACGCAAAGCCGATAACGCATAACGCATTACGCATAACCCATGACGCATAACGCATAACGCATAACGCATAACGCATAACGCATAACGCATAACGCATAACGCATAACGCATAACGCATAACGCATAACGCATAACGCATAACGCATAACGCATAACGCATAACGCATAACGCATAACGCATAACGCATAACGTATAACGCATAACGCATAACGCATAACGCATAACGCATAACGCATAACGCATAACGCATAACGCATAACGCATAACGCATAACGCATAACGCATAACGCATAACGCATAACGCATAACGCATAACGCATAACGCATAACGCATAACGCATAACGCATAACGCATAACGCATAACGCATAACGCATTACGCATAACGCTTAACGCATAACGCATAACGCATAATCCATAACGGATAACGCATAACCCATAACGCTTAACGCAAAGCCGATAACGCATAACGCATTACGCATAACCCATGACGTATAACGCATAACGCATAACGCATAACGCATAACGCATAACGCATAACGCATAACGCATAACGCATAACGCATAACGCAGAACGCATAACGCATACCGCATAACGCATAACGCATAACGCATAACGCATAACGCATAACGCATAACGCATAACGCATAACGCATAACGCATAACGCATAACGCATTACGCATAACGCTTAACGCATAACGCATAACGCATAATCCATAACGGATAACGCATAACCCATAACGCTTAACGCAAAGCCGATAACGCATAACGCATTACGCATAACCCATGACGTATAACGCATAACGCATAACGCATAACGCATAACGCATAACGCATAACGCATAACGCATAACGCATAACGCATAACGCAGAACGCATAACGCATAACGCATAACGCATAACGCATAACGCATAACGCATAACGCATAACGCATAACGCATAACGCATAACGCATAACGCATAACGCATAACGCATAACGCATAACGCATAACGCATAACGCATAACGCATAACGCATAACGCATAACGCATAACGCATAACGCATAACGCATAACGCATAACGCATAACGCATAACGCATAACGCATAACGCATAACGCATAACGCATGACGCATAACCCATAACGCATAACGCATAACGCAAAACTCATAACGCATAACGCATAACGCATAATGCATAACGCATAATCCATAACGGATAACGCATAATCCATAACGCCTGAAGCATAACGCTAAGCCGATAACGCATAACGCATAACGCATAACCCATGACGCATAACGCATAACGCATAACGCATAACGCATAACGCATAACGCATAACGCATAACGCATAACGCATAACGCATAACGCATAACGCATAACGCATAACGCATAACGCATAACGCATAACGCATAACGCATTACGCATAACGCTTAACGCATAATCCATAACGGATAACGCATAACCCATAACGCATAACGCAAAGCCGATAACGCATAACGCATTACGCATAACCCATGACGCATAACGCATAACGCATAACGCATAACGCATAACGCATAACGCATAACGCATAACGCATAACGCATAACGCATAACGCATAACGCATAACGCATAACGCATAACGCATAACGCATAACGCATAACGCATAACGCATAACGCATAACGCATAACGCATAACGCATAACGCATAACGCATAACGCATAACGCATAACGCATAACGCATAACGCATAACGCATAACGCATAACGCATAACGCATAACGCATAACGCATAACGCATAACGCATAACGCATAACGCATAACGCATAACGCATAACGCATAACGCACAACGCATAACGCATAACGCATAACACATAACGACATAACGCATAACGTATAACGCATAACGCATAACGCATAACGCATAACGCATAACGCATAACGCATAACGCATAACGCATAACGCATAACGCATAACGCATAACGCATAACGCATAACGCATAACGCATAACGCATAACGCATAACGCATAACGCATAACACATAACGCATAACGCATAACGCATAACGTATAACGCATAACGCATAACACATAACGCATAACGCATAACGCATAACGCATAACGCATAACGCATTACGCATAACGCTTAACGCATAATCCATAACGGATAACGCATAACCCATAACGCATAACGCAAAGCCGATAACGCATAACGCATTACGCATAACGCATAACGTATAACGCATAAAGCATAACGCATAACGCATAACGCATAACGCATAACGCATAACGCATAACGCATAACGCATAACGCATAACGCATTACGCATAACGCTTAACGCATAATCCATAACGGATAACGCATAACCCATAACGCATAACGCAAAGCCGATAACGCATAACGCATTACGCATAACCCATGACGCATAACGCATAACGCATAACGCATAACGCATAACGCATAACGCATAACGCATAACGCATAACGCATAACGCATAACGCATAACGCATAACGCATAACGCATAACGCATAACGCATAACGCATAACGCATAACGCATAACGCATAACGCATAACGCATAACGCATAACGCATAACGCATAACGCATAACGCATAACGCATAACGCATATCGCATAACGCATAACGCATATCGCATAACGCATAACGCATAACGCATGACGCATAACGCAAAGCCGATAACGCATAACGCATAACGCATAACGCATAACGCATAACGCATAACGCATAACGCATAACGCATAACGCATAACGCATAACGCATAACGCATGACGCATAACGCATAACGCATAACGCATTACGCATAACGCATAACGCATAACGCATGACGCATAACGCAAAGCCGATAACGCAAAGCCGATAACGCATAACGCATAACGCATAACGCATAACGCATAACGCATAACGCATAACGCATAACGCATAACGCATAACGCATAACGCATAACGCATTACGCATAACGCTTAACGCATAATCCATAACGGATAACGCATAACCCATAACGCATAACGCAAAGCCGATAACGCATAACGCATTACGCATAACCCATGACGCATAACGCATAACGCATAACGCATAACGCATAACGCATGACGCATAACGCAAAGCCGATAACGCATAACGCATAACGCATAACGCATAACGCATAACGCATAACGCATAACGCATAACGCATAACGCATAACGCATAACGCATAACGCATAACGCATTACGCATAACGCTTAACGCATAATCCATAACGGATAACGCATAACCCATAACGCATAACGCAAAGCCGATAACGCATAACGCATTACGCATAACCCATGACGCATAACGCATAACGCATAACGCATAACGCATAACGCATAACGCATAACGCATAACGCATAACGCATAACGCATAACGCATAACGCATAACGCATAACGCATAACGCATAACGCATAACGCATAACGCATAACGCATAACGCATAACGCATAACGTATAACGCATAACGCATAACGCATAACGCATAACGCATAACGCATAACGCATAACGCATAACGCATAACGCATAACGCATAACGCATTACGCATAACCCATGACGCATAACGCATAACGCATAACGCATAACGCATAACGCATAACGCATAACGCATAACGCATAACGCATAACGCATAACGCATAACGCATAACGCATAACGCATAACGCATAACGCATAACGCATAACGCATAACGCATAACGCATAACGCATATCGCATATCGCATAACGCATAACGCATAACGCATGACGCATAACGCAAAGCCGATAACGCATAACGCATAACGCATAACGCATAACGCATAACGCATAACGCATAACGCATAACGCATAACGCATAACGCATAACGCATAACGCATAACGCATAACGCATGACGCATAACGCATAACGCATAACGCATAACGCATAACGCATAACGCATAACGCATAACGCATAACGCATAACGCATAACGCATAACGCATAACGCATGTCGCATAACGCATAACGCATAACGCATAACGCATAACGCATAACGCATAACGTATAACGCATAACGCATAACGCATAACGCATAACGCATAACGCATAACGCATAACGCATTACGCATAACGCTTAACGCATAATCCATAACGGATAACGCATAACCCATAACGCATAACGCAAAGCCGATAACGCATAACGCATTACGCATAACGCATAACGTATAACGCATAACGCATAACGCATAACGCATAACGCATAACGCATAACGCATAACGCATAACGCATAACGCATTACGCATAACGCTTAACGCATAATCCATAACGGATAACGCATAACCCATAACGCATAACGCAAAGCCGATAACGCATAACGCATTACGCATAACCCATGACGCATAACGCATAACGCATAACGCATAACGCATAACGCATAACGCATAACGCATAACGCATAACGCATAACGCATAACGCATAACGCATAACGCATGACGCATAACGCATAACGCATAACGCATAACGCATAACGCATAACGCATAACGCATAACGCATATCGCATAACGCATAACGCATATCGCATAACGCATAACGCATAACGCATGACGCATAACGCAAAGCCGATAACGCATAACGCATAACGCATAACGCATAACGCATAACGCATAACGCATAACGCATAACGCATAACGCATAACGCATAACGCATAACGCATAACGCATAACGCATAACGCATAACGCATGACGCATAACGCATAACGCATAACGCATTACGCATAACGCATAACGCATGACGCATAACGCAAAGCCGATAACGCATAACGCATAACGTATAACGCATAACGCATAACGCATAACGCATAACGCATAACGCATAACGCATAACGCATAACGCATAACGCATAACGCATAACGCATAACGCAAAACGCATAACGCATAACGCATAACGCATAACGCATAACGCATAACGCATAACGCATAACGCATAACGCATAACGCATAACGCATAACGCATAACGCATAACGCATAACGCATAACGCATAAGGCATAACGCATAACGCATAACGCATAACGCATAACGCATAACGCATAACGCATAACGCATAACGCATAACGCATAACGCATAACGCATAACGCATAACGCATAACGCATAACGCATAACGCATAACGCATAACGCATAACGCATAACGCATAACGCATAACGCATAACGCATAACGCATAACGCATAACGCATAACGCATAACGCATAACGCATAACGCATAACGTATAACGCATAACGCATAACGCATAACGCATAACGCATAACGCATAACGCATAACGCATAACGCATAACGCATAACGCATAACGCATTACGCATAACGCTTAACGCATAATCCATAACGGATAACGCATAACCCATAACGCATAACGCAAAGCCGATAACGCATAACGCATTACGCATAACCCATGACGCATAACGCATAACGCATAACGCATAACGCATAACGCATAACGCATAACGCATAACGCATAACGCATAACGCATAACGCATGACGCATAACGCATAACGCATAACGCATTACGCATAACGCATAACGCATAACGCATGACGCATAACGCAAAGCCGATAACGCATAACGCATAACGCATAACGCATAACGCATAACGCATAACGCATAACGCATAACGCATAACGCATAACGCATAACGCATTACGCATAACGCTTAACGCATAATCCATAACGGATAACGCATAACCCATAACGCATAACGCAAAGCCGATAACGCATAACGCATTACGCATAACCCATGACGCATAACGCATAACGCATAACGCATAACGCATAACGCATAACGCATAACGCATAACGCATAACGCATAACGCATAACGCATGACGCATAACGCATAACGCATAACGCATTACGCATAACGCATAACGCATAACGCATGACGCATAACGCAAAGCCGATAACGCATAACGCATAACGCATAACGCATAACGCATAACGCATAACGCATAACGCATAACGCATAACGCATAACGCATAACGCATAACGCATTACGCATAACGCTTAACGCATAATCCATAACGGATAACGCATAACCCATAACGCATAACGCAAAGCCGATAACGCATAACGCATTACGCATAACCCATGACGCATAACGCATAACGCATAACGCATAACGCATAACGCATAACGCATAACGCATAACGCATAACGCATAACGCATAACGCATAACGCATAACGCATAACGCATAACGCATAACGCATAACGCATAACGCATAACGCATAACGCATAACGCATAACGCATAACGCATAACGCATAACGCATAACGCATAACGCATAACGCATAACGCATAACGCATAACGCATAACGCATAACGCATAACGCATAACGCATAACGCATAACGCATAACGCATAACGCATAACGCATAACGCATAACGCATAACGCATAACGCATAACGCATAACGCATAACGCATAACGCATTACGCATAACGCTTAACGCATAACGCATAACGCATAATCCATAACGGATAACGCATAACCCATAACGCTTAACGCAAAGCCGATAACGCATAACGCATTACGCATAACCCATGACGTATAACGCATAACGCATAACGCATAACGCATAACGCATAACGCATAACGCATAACGCATAACGCATAACGCAGAACGCATAACGCATACCGCATAACGCATAACGCATAACGCATAACGCATAACGCATAACGCATAACGCATAACGCATAACGCATAACGCATAACGCATAACGCATAACGCATTACGCATAACGCTTAACGCATAACGCATAACGCATAATCCATAACGGATAACGCATAACCCATAACGCTTAACGCAAAGCCGATAACGCATAACGCATTACGCATAACCCATGACGTATAACGCATAACGCATAACGCATAACGCATAACGCATAACGCATAACGCATAACGCATAACGCATAACGCATAACGCATAACGCAGAACGCATAACGCATACCGCATAACGCATAACGCATAACGCATAACGCATAACGCATAACGCATAACGCATAACGCATAACGCATAACGCATAACGCATAACGCATAACGCATAACGCATAACGCATAACGCATAACGCATAACGCATAACGCATAACGCATAACGCATAACGCATAACGCATAACGCATAACGCATAACGCATAACGCATGACGCATAACCCATAACGCATAACGCATAACGCAAAACTCATAACGCATAACGCATAACGCATAATGCATAACGCATAATCCATAACGGATAACGCATAATCCATAACGCCTGAAGCATAACGCTAAGCCGATAACGCATAACGCATAACGCATAACCCATGACGCATAACGCATAACGCATAACGCATAACGCATAACGCATAACGCATAACGCATAACGCATAACGCATAACGCATAACGCATAACGCATAACGCATAACGCATAACGCATAACGCATAACGCATAACGCATAACGCATAACGCATAACGCATAACGCATTACGCATAACGCTTAACGCATAATCCATAACGGATAACGCATAACCCATAACGCATAACGCAAAGCCGATAACGCATAACGCATTACGCATAACCCATGACGCATAACGCATAACGCATAACGCATAACGCATAACGCATAACGCATAACGCATAACGCATAACGCATAACGCATAACGCATAACGCATAACGCATAACGCATAACGCATAACGCATAACGCATAACGCATAACGCATAACGCATAACGCATAACGCATAACGCATAACGCATAACGCATAACGCATAACGCATAACGCATAACGCATAACGCATAACGCATAACGCATAACGCATAACGCATAACGCATAACGCATAACGCATAACGCATAACGCATAACGCATAACGCATAACGCATAACGCATAACGCATGACGCATAACGCAAAGCCGATAACGCATAACGCATAACGCATAACGCATAACGCATAACGCATAACGCATAACGCATAACGCATAACGCATAACGCATAACGCATAACGCATTACGCATAACGCTTAACGCATAACGCATAACGCATAACGCATAACGCATAACGCATAACGCATAACGCATAACGCATAACGCATAACGCATAACGCATGACGCATAACGCAAAGCCGATAACGCATAACGCATAACGCATAACGCATAACGCATAACGCATAACGCATAACGCATAACGCATAACGCATAACGCATAACGCATTACGCATAACGCTTAACGCATAATCCATAACGGATAACGCATAACCCATAACGCATAACGCAAAGCCGATAACGCATAACGCATTACGCATAACCCATGACGCATAACGCATAACGCATAACGCATAACGCATAACGCATAACGCATAACGCATAACGCATAACGCATAACGCATAACGCATAACGCATGACGCATGACGCATAACGCATAACGCATAACGCATTACGCATAACGCATAACGCATAACGCATGACGCATAACGCAAAGCCGATAACGCATAACGCATAACGCATAACGCATAACGCATAACGCATAACGCATAACGCATAACGCATAACGCATAACGCATTACGCATAACGCTTAACGCATAATCCATAACGGATAACGCATAACCCATAACGCATAACGCAAAGCCGATAACGCATAACGCATTACGCATAACCCATGACGCATAACGCATAACGCATAACGCATAACGCATAACGCATAACGCATAACGCATAACGCATAACGCATAACGCATAACGCATAACGCATAACGCATAACGCATAACGCATAACGCATAACGCATAACGCATAACGCATAACGTATAACGCATAACGCATAACGCATAACGCATAACGCATAACGCATAACGCATAACGCATAACGCATAACGCATAACGCATAACGCATAACGCATAACGCATAACGCATAACGCATAACGCATAACGCATAACGCATAACGCATAAAGCATAACGCATAACGCATAACGCATAACGCATAACGCATAACGCATAACGCATAACGCATAACGCATTACGCATAACGCTTAACGCATAACGCATAACGCATAATCCATAACGGATAACGCATAACCCATAACGCTTAACGCAAAGCCGATAACGCATAACGCATTACGCATAACCCATGACGTATAACGCATAACGCATAACGCATAACGCATAACGCATAACGCATAACGCATAACGCATAACGCATAACGCATAACGCATAACGCAGAACGCATAACGCATACCGCATAACGCATAACGCATAACGCATAACGCATAACGCATAACGCATAACGCATAACGCATAACGCATAACGCATAACGCATAACGCATAACGCATAACGCATTACGCATAACGCTTAACGCATAACGCATAACGCATAATCCATAACGGATAACGCATAACCCATAACGCTTAACGCAAAGCCGATAACGCATAACGCATTACGCATAACCCATGACGTATAACGCATAACGCATAACGCATAACGCATAACGCATAACGCATAACGCATAACGCATAACGCAGAACGCATAACGCATACCGCATAACGCATAACGCATAACGCATAACGCATAACGCATAACGCATAACGCATAACGCATAACGCATAACGCATAACGCATAACGCATAACGCATAACGCATAACGCATAACGCATAACGCATAACGCATAACGCATAACGCATAACGCATAACGCATAACGCATAACGCATAACGCATAACGCATAACGCATAACGCATAACGCATAACGCATAACGCATGACGCATAACCCATAACGCATAACGCATAACGCAAAACTCATAACGCATAACGCATAACGCATAATGCATAACGCATAATCCATAACGGATAACGCATAATCCATAACGCCTGAAGCATAACGCTAAGCCGATAACGCATAACGCATAACGCATAACCCATGACGCATAACGCATAACGCATAACGCATAACGCATAACGCATAACGCATAACGCATAACGCATAACGCATAACGCATAACGCATAACGCATAACGCATAACGCATAACGCATAACGCATAACGCATAACGCATAACGCATAACGCATAACGCATAACGCATAACGCATAACGCATTACGCATAACGCTTAACGCATAATCCATAACGGATAACGCATAACCCATAACGCATAACGCAAAGCCGATAACGCATAACGCATTACGCATAACCCATGACGCATAACGCATAACGCATAACGCATAACGCATAACGCATAACGCATAACGCATAACGCATAACGCATAACGCATAACGCATAACGCATAACGCATAACGCATAACGCATAACGCATAACGCATAACGCATAACGCATAACGCATAACGCATAACGCATAACGCATAACGCATAACGCATAACGCATAACGCATAACGCATAACGCATAACGCATAACGCATAACGCATAACGCATAACGCATAACGCACAACGCATAACGCATAACGCATAACACATAACGACATAACGCATAACGTATAACGCATAACGCATAACGCATAACGCATAACGCATAACGCATAACGCATAACGCATAACGCATAACGCATAACGCATAACGCATAACGCATAACGCATAACACATAACGCATAACGCATAACGCATAACGTATAACGCATAACGCATAACACATAACGCATAACGCATAACGCATAACGCATAACGCATAACGCATAACGCATTACGCATAACGCTTAACGCATAATCCATAACGGATAACGCATAACCCATAACGCATAACGCAAAGCCGATAACGCATAACGCATTACGCATAACGCATAACGTATAACGCATAAAGCATAACGCATAACGCATAACGCATAACGCATAACGCATAACGCATAACGCATAACGCATAACGCATAACGCATAACGCATTACGCATAACGCTTAACGCATAATCCATAACGGATAACGCATAACCCATAACGCATAACGCAAAGCCGATAACGCATAACGCATTACGCATAACCCATGACGCATAACGCATAACGCATAACGCATAACGCATAACGCATAACGCATAACGCATAACGCATAACGCATAACGCATAACGCATAACGCATAACGCATAACGCATAACGCATAACGCATAACGCATAACGCATAACGCATAACGCATAACGCATAACGCATAACGCATATCGCATAACGCATAACGCATATCGCATAACGCATAACGCATAACGCATGACGCATAACGCAAAGCCGATAACGCATAACGCATAACGCATAACGCATAACGCATAACGCATAACGCATAACGCATAACGCATAACGCATGACGCATAACGCATAACGCATAACGCATTACGCATAACGCATAACGCATAACGCATGACGCATAACGCAAAGCCGATAACGCAAAGCCGATAACGCATAACGCATAACGCATAACGCATAACGCATAACGCATAACGCATAACGCATAACGCATAACGCATAACGCATAACGCATAACGCATTACGCATAACGCTTAACGCATAATCCATAACGGATAACGCATAACCCATAACGCATAACGCAAAGCCGATAACGCATAACGCATTACGCATAACCCATGACGCATAACGCATAACGCATAACGCATAACGCATAACGCATAACGCATGACGCATAACGCTAAGCCGATAACGCATAACGCATAACGCATAACCCATAACGCATAACGCATAACGCATAACGCATAACGCATAACGCACAACGCATAACGCATAACGCATAACACATAACGACATAACGCATAACGCATAACGCATAACGCATAACGCATAACGCATAACGCATAACGCATAACGCATAACGCATAACGCATAACGCATAACGCATAACGCATAACGCATAACGCATAACGCATAACGCATAACGCATAACGCATAACGCATAACGCATAACGCATAACGCATAACGCATAACGCATAACGCATAACGTATAACGCATAACGCATAACGCATAACGCATAACGCATAACGCATAACGCATAACGCATAACGCATAACGCATAACGCATTACGCATAACGCTTAACGCATAATCCATAACGGATAACGCATAACCCATAACGCATAACGCAAAGCCGATAACGCATAACGCATTACGCATAACGCATAACGTATAACGCATAAAGCATAACGCATAACGCATAACGCATAACGCATAACGCATAACGCATAACGCATAACGCATAACGCATAACGCATAACGCATAACGCATTACGCATAACGCTTAACGCATAATCCATAACGGATAACGCATAACCCATAACGCATAACGCAAAGCCGATAACGCATAACGCATTACGCATAACCCATGACGCATAACGCATAACGCATAACGCATAACGCATAACGCATAACGCATAACGCATAACGCATAACGCATAACGCATAACGCATAACGCATAACGCATAACGCATAACGCATAACGCATAACGCATAACGCATAACGCATAACGCATAACGCATAACGCATAACGCATAACGCATAACGCATAACGCATAACGCATAACGCATAACGCATAACGCATAACGCATAACGCATAACGCATAACGCATAACGCATAACGCATAACGCATAACGCATAACGCATAACGCATAACGCATAACGCATAACGCATAACGCATAACGCATAACGACATAACGCATAACGCATAACGCATAACGCATAACGCATAACGTATAACGCATAAGGCATAACGCATAACGCATAACGCATAACGCATAACGCATAACGCATAACGCATAACGCATAACGCATAACGCATAACGCATAACGCATAACGCATAACGCATAACGCATAACGCATTACGCATAACGCTTAACGCATAATCCATAACGGATAACGCATAACCCATAACGCATAACGCAAAGCCGATAACGCATAACGCATTACGCATAACCCATGACGCATAACGCATAACGCATAACGCATAACGCATAACGCATAACGCATAACGCATAACGCATAACGCATAACGCATAACGCATAACGCATAACGCATAACGCATAACGCATAACGCATAACGCATAACGCATAACGCATAACGCATAACGCATAACGCATAACGCATAACGCATAACGCATAACGCATAACGCATAACGCATAACGTATAACGCAAAGCCTATAACGCATAACGCATAACGCATAACGCATAACGCATAACGCATAACGCATAACGCATAACGCATAACGCATAACGCATAACGCATAACGCATAACGCATAACGCATAACGCATAACGCATAACGCATAACGCATAACGCATTACGCATAACCCATGACGCATAACGCATAACGCATAACGCTTAACGCATAACGCATAACGCATAACGCATAACGCATAACGCATAACGCATAACGCATAACGCATAACGCATAACGCATAACGCATTACGCATAACGCTTAACGCATAATCCATAACGGATAACGCATAACGCAAAGCCGATAACGCATAACGCATTACGCATAACCCATGACGCATAACGCATAACGCATAACGCTTAACGCATAACGCATAACGCATAACGCATAACGCATAACGCATAACGCATAACGCATAACGCATAACGCATAACGCATAACGCATAACGCATAACGCATAACGCATAACGCATAACGCATAACGCATAACGCATAACGCATAACGCATAACGCATTACGCATAACGCTTAACGCATAATCCATAACGGATAACGCATAACCCATAACGCATAACGCATAACGCATAACGCATAACGCATAACGCATTACGCATAACGCTTAACGCATAATCCATAACGGATAACGCATAACGCAAAGCCGATAACGCATAACGCATTACGCATAACCCATGACGCATAACGCATAACGCATAACGCTTAACGCATAACGCATAACGCATAACGCATAACGCATAACGCATAACGCATAACGCATAACGCATAACGCATAACGCGTAACGCATAACGCATAACGCATAACGCATAACGCATAACGCATAACGCATAACGCATAACGCATTACGCATAACGCTTAACGCATAATCCATAACGGATAACGCATAACCCATAACGCATAACGCATAACGCATAACGCATAACGCATAACGCATAACGCATTACGCATAACGCTTAACGCATAATCCATAACGGATAACGCATAACCCATAACGCATAACGCAAAGCCGATAACGCATAACGCATTACGCATAACCCATGACGCATAACGCATAACGCATAACGCATAACGCATAACGCATAACGCATAACGCATAACGCATAACGCATAACGCATAACGCAAAACGCATAACGCATAACGCATAACGCATAACGCATAACGCATAACGCATAACGCATAACGCATAACGCATAACGCATAACGCATAACGCATAACGCATAACGCATATCGCATAACGCATGACGCATAACCCATAACGCATAACCCATAACGCAAAACTCATAACGCATAACGCATAACGCATAATGCATAACGCATAATCCATAACGGATAACGCATAATCCATAACGCCTGAAGCATAACGCTAAGCCGATAACGCATAACGCATAACGCATAACCCATGACGCATAACGCATAACGCATAACGCATAACGCATAACGCATAACGCATAACGCATAACGCATAACGCATAACGCATAACGCATAACGCATAACGCATAACGCATAACGCATAACGCATAACGCATAACGCATAACGCATAACGCATAACGCATAACGCATAACGCATAACGCATAACGCATAACGCATAACGCATAACGCATTACGCATAACGCTTAACGCATAATCCATAACGGATAACGCATAACCCATAACGCATAACGCAAAGCCGATAACGCATAACGCATTACGCATAACCCATGACGCATAACGCATAACGCATAACGCATAACGCATAACGCATAACGCATAACGCATAACGCATAACGCATAACGCATAACGCATAACGCATAACGCATAACGCATAACGCATAACGCATAACGCATAACGCATAACGCATAACGCATAACGCATAACGCATAACGCATAACGCATAACGCATAACGCATAACGCATAACGCATAACGCATAACGCATAACGCATAACGCATAACGCATAACGCACAACGCATAACGCATAACGCATAACACATAACGACATAACGCATAACGCATAACGCATAACGCATAACGCATAACGCATAACGCATAACGCATAACGCATAACGCATAACGCATAACGCATAACGCATAACGCATAACGCATAACGCATAACGCATAACGCATAACGCATAACGCATAACGCATAACGCATAACGCATAACGTATAACGCATAACGCATAACGCATAACGCATAACGCATAACGCATAACGCATAACGCATAACGCATAACGCATAACGCATTACGCATAACGCTTAACGCATAATCCATAACGGATAACGCATAACCCATAACGCATAACGCAAAGCCGATAACGCATAACGCATTACGCATAACGCATAACGTATAACGCATAAAGCATAACGCATAACGCATAACGCATAACGCATAACGCATAACGCATAACGCATAACGCATAACGCATTACGCATAACGCTTAACGCATAATCCATAACGGATAACGCATAACCCATAACGCATAACGCAAAGCCGATAACGCATAACGCATTACGCATAACCCATGACGCATAACGCATAACGCATAACGCATAACGCATAACGCATAACGCATAACGCATAACGCATAACGCATAACGCATAACGCATAACGCATAACGCATAACGCATAACGCATAACGCATAACGCATAACGCATAACGCATAACGCATAACGCATAACGCATAACGCATAACGCATAACGCATAACGCATAACGCATAACGCATAACGCATAACGCATAACGCATAACGCATAACGCATAACGCATAACGCATAACGCATAACGCATAACGCATAACGCATAACGCATAACGCATAACGCATAACGCATAACGCATAACGCATAACGCATAACGCATAACGCATAACGCATAACGCATAACGCATAACGCATAACGCATAACGCATAACGCATAACGCATAACGCATAACGCATAACGCATAACGCATAACGCATTACGCATAACGCTTAACGCATAATCCATAACGGATAACGCATAACCCATAACGCATAACGCATAACGCATAACGCATAACGCATAACGCATAACGCATTACGCATAACGCTTAACGCATAATCCATAACGGATAACGCATAACCCATAACGCATAACGCAAAGCCGATAACGCATAACGCATTACGCATAACCCATGACGCATAACGCATAACGCATAACGCATAACGCATAACGCATAACGCATAACGCATAACGCATAACGCATAACGCATAACGCATAACGCATAACGCATAACGCATAACGCATAACGCATAACGCATAACGCATAACGCATAACGCATATCGCATAACGCATAACGCATAACGCATAACGCATAACGCATAACGCATAACGCATAACACATAACGCATAACGCATAACGCATAACGCATAACGCATAACGCATAACGCATAACGCATAACGCATTACGCATAACGCATAACGCATAACGCATAACGCATAACGCATAACGCATTACGCATAACCCATGACGCATAACGCATAACGCATAACGCTTAACGCATAACGCATAACGCATAACGCATAACGCATAACGCATAACGCATAACGCATAACGCATAACGC
Source organism: Lasioglossum baleicum (assembly GCF_051020765.1). NCBI lineage: Eukaryota > Metazoa > Arthropoda > Insecta > Hymenoptera > Halictidae > Lasioglossum > Lasioglossum baleicum. The sequence continues at coordinate 287,059 of NW_027469184.1, forward strand.
ATAACGCATAACGCATAACGCATAACGCATAACGCATGACGCATAACCCATAACGCATAACGCATAACGCAAAACTCATAACGCATAACGCATAACGCATAATGCATAACGCATAATCCATAACGGATAACGCATAATCCATAACGCCTGAAGCATAACGCTAAGCTGATAACGCATAACGCATAACGCATAACCCATGACGCATAACGCATAACGCATAACGCATAACGCATAACGCATAACGCATAACGCATAACGCATAACGCATAACGCATAACGCATAACGCATAACGCATAACGCATAACGCATAACGCATAACGCATAACGCATAACGCATAACGCATAACGCATAACGCATTACGCATAACGCTTAACGCATATTCCATAACGGATAACGCATAACGCATAACGCATTACGCATAACGCTTAACGCATAATCCATAACGGATAACGCATAACCCATAACGCATAACGCAAAGCCGATAACGCATAACGCATTACGCATAACGCATAACGTATAACGCATAAAGCATAACGCATAACGCATAACGCATAACGCATAACGCATAACGCATAACGCATAACGCATAACGCATAACGCATTACGCATAACGCTTAACGCATAATCCATAACGGATAACGCATAACCCATAACGCATAACGCAAAGCCGATAACGCATAACGCATTACGCATAACCCATGACGCATAACGCATAACGCATAACGCATAACGCATAACGCATAACGCATAACGCATAACGCATAACGCATAACGCATAACGCATAACGCATAACGCATAACGCATAACGCATAACGCATAACGCATAACGCATAACGCATAACGCATAACGCATAACGCATAACGCATAACGCATAACGCATAACGCATAACGCATAACGCATAACGCATAACGCATAACGCATAACGCATAACGCATAACGCATAACGCATAACGCATTACGCATAACGCTTAACGCATAATCCATAACGGATAACGCATAACCCATAACGCATAACGCATAACGCATAACGCATAACGCATAACGCATAACGCATAACGCATTACGCATAACGCTTAACGCATAATCCATAACGGATAACGCATAACCCATAACGCATAACGCAAAGCCGATAACGCATAACGCATTACGCATAACCCATGACGCATAACGCATAACGCATAACGCATAACGCATAACGCATAACGCATAACGCATAACGCATAACGCATAACGCATAACGCATAACGCATAACGCATAACGCATAACGCATAACGCATAACGCATAACGCATAACGCATAACGCATAACGCATAACGCATAACGCATAACGCATAACGCATATCGCATAACGCATAACGCATAACGCATAACGCATAACGCATAACGCATAACGCATAACACATAACGCATAACGCATAACGCATAACGCATAACGCATAACGCATAACGCATAACGCATAACGCATAACGCATAACGCATAACGCATAACGCATAACGCATAACGCATAACGCATTACGCATAACCCATGACGCATAACGCATAACGCATAACGCTTAACGCATAACGCATAACGCATAACGCATAACGCATAACGCATAACGCATAACGCATAACGCATAACGCATAACGCATAACGCATAACGCATGACGCATAACCCATAACGCATAACGCATAACGCAAAACTCATAACGCATAACGCATAACGCATAATGCATAACGCATAATCCATAACGGATAACGCATAATCCATAACGCCTGAAGCATAACGCTAAGCCGATAACGCATAACGCATAACGCATAACCCATGACGCATAACGCATAACGCATAACGCATAACGCATAACGCATAACGCATAACGCATAACGCATAACGCATAACGCATAACGCATAACGCATAACGCATAACGCATAACGCATAACGCATAACGCATAACGCATAACGCATAACGCATAACGCATAACGCATAACGCATAACGCATAACGCATAACGCATTACGCATAACGCTTAACGCATAATCCATAACGGATAACGCATAACCCATAACGCATAACGCAAAGCCGATAACGCATAACGCATTACGCATAACCCATGACGCATAACGCATAACGCATAACGCATAACGCATAACGCATAACGCATAACGCATAACGCATAACGCATAACGCATAACGCATAACGCATAACGCATAACGCATAACGCATAACGCATAACGCATAACGCATAACGCATAACGCATAACGCATAACGCATAACGCATAACGCATAACGCATAACGCATAACGCATAACGCATAACGCATAACGCATAACGCATAACGCATAACGCATAACGCATAACGCATAACGCATAACGCATAACGCATAACGCACAACGCATAACGCATAACGCATAACACATAACGACATAACGCATAACGCATAACGCATAACGCATAACGCATAACGCATAACGCATAACGCATAACGCATAACGCATAACGCATAACGCATAACGCATAACGCATAACGCATAACGCATAACGCATAACACATAACGCATAACGCATAACGCATAACGTATAACGCATAACGCATAACGCATAACGCATAACGCATAACGCATAACGCATAACGCATAACGCATTACGCATAACGCTTAACGCATAATCCATAACGGATAACGCATAACCCATAACGCATAACGCAAAGCCGATAACGCATAACGCATTACGCATAACGCATAACGTATAACGCATAAAGCATAACGCATAACGCATAACGCATAACGCATAACGCATAACGCATAACGCATAACGCATAACGCATAACGCATTACGCATAACGCTTAACGCATAATCCATAACGGATAACGCATAACCCATAACGCATAACGCAAAGCCGATAACGCATAACGCATTACGCATAACCCATGACGCATAACGCATAACGCATAACGCATAACGCATAACGCATAACGCATAACGCATAACGCATAACGCATAACGCATAACGCATAACGCATAACGCATAACGCATAACGCATAACGCATAACGCATAACGCATAACGCATAACGCATAACGCATAACGCATAACGCATAACGCATAACGCATAACGCATAACGCATAACGCATAACGCATAACGCATAACGCATAACGCATAACGCATAACGCATAACGCATAACGCATAACGCATAACGCATAACGCATAACGCATAACGCATAACGCATAACGCATAACGCATAACGCATAACGCATAACGCATAACGCATAACGCATAACGCATAACGCATAACGCATAACGCATAACGACATAACGCATAACGCATAACGCATAACGCATAACGCATAACGTATAACGCATAACGCATAACGCATAACGCATAACGCATAACGCATAACGCATAACGCATAACGCATAACGCATAACGCATAACGCATAACGCATAACGCATAACGCATAACGCATAACGCATTACGCATAACGCTTAACGCATAATCCATAACGGATAACGCATAACCCATAACGCATAACGCAAAGCCGATAACGCATAACGCATTACGCATAACCCATGACGCATAACGCATAACGCATAACGCATAACGCATAACGCATAACGCATAACGCATAACGCATAACGCATAACGCATAACGCATAACGCATAACGCATAACGCATAACGCATAACGCATAACGCATAACATAACGCATAACGCATAACGCATAACGCATAACGCATAACGCATAACGCATAACGTATAACGCAAAGCCGATAACGCATAACGCATAACGCATAACGCATAACGCATAACGCATAACGCATAACGCATAACGCAGAACGCATAACGCATAACGCATAACGCATAACGCATAAAGCATAACGCATAACGCATAACGCATAACGCATAACGCATAACGCATAACGCATAACGCATAACGCATAACGCATAACGCATAACGCATAACGCATAACGCATAACGCATAACGCATAACGCATAACGCATAACGCATAACGCATAACGCATATCGCATAACGCATAACGCATAACGCATAACGCATAACGCATAACGCATAACGCATAACGCATAACGCATAACGCATAACGCATAACGCATAACGCATAACGCATAACGCATAACGCATAACGCATAACGCATAACGCATAACGCATAACGCATTAACGCATAACGCATAACGCATAACGCATAACGCATAACGCATAACGCATAACGCATAACGCATAACGCATAACGCATAACGCATAAACGCATAACGCATAACGCATAACGCATAACGCATAACGCATAACGCATTACGCATAACGCTTAACGCATAATCCATAACGGATAACGCATAACGCAAAGCCGATAACGCATAACGCATTACGCATAACCCATGACGCATAACGCATAACGCATAACGCTTAACGCATAACGCATAACGCATAACGCATAACGCATAACGCATAACGCATAACGCATAACGCATAACGCATAACGCATAACGCATAACGCATAACGCATAACGCATAACGCATAACGCATAACGCATTACGCATAACGCTTAACGCATAATCCATAACGGATAACGCATAACCCATAACGCATAACGCATAACGCATAACGCATAACGCATAACGCATAACGCATTACGCATAACGCTTAACGCATAATCCATAACGGATAACGCATAACGCAAAGCCGATAACGCATAACGCATTACGCATAACCCATGACGCATAACGCATAACGCATAACGCTTAACGCATAACGCATAACGCATAACGCATAACGCATAACGCATAACGCATAACGCATAACGCATAACGCATAACGCATAACGCATAACGCATAACGCATAACGCATAACGCATAACGCATAACGCATAACGCATAACGCATAACGCATAACGCATTACGCATAACGCTTAACGCATAATCCATAACGGATAACGCATAACCCATAACGCATAACGCATAACGCATAACGCATAACGCATAACGCATAACGCATTACGCATAACGCTTAACGCATAATCCATAACGGATAACGCATAACCCATAACGCATAACGCAAAGCCGATAACGCATAACGCATTACGCATAACGCATAACGCATAACGCATAACGCATAACGCATAACGCATAACGCATAACGCATAACGCATAACGCATAACGCATAACGCATAACGCATAACGCATAACGCATAACGCATAACGCATAACGCATAACGCATAACGCATAACGCATAACGCATAACGCATAACGCATAACGCATAACGCATAACGCATAACGCATAACGCATAACGACATAACGCATAACGCATAACGCATAACGCATAACGTATAACGCATAACGCATAACGCATAACGCATAACGCATAACGCATAACGCATAACGCATAACGCATAACGCATAACGCATAACGCATAACGCATAACGCATTACGCATAACGCTTAACGCATAATCCATAACGGATAACGCATAACCCATAACGCATAACGCAAAGCCGATAACGCATAACGCATTACGCATAACCCATGACGCATAACGCATAACGCATAACGCATAACGCATAACGCATAACGCATAACGCATAACGCATAACGCATAACGCATAACGCATAACGCATAACGCATAACGCATAACGCATAACGCATAACGCATAACGCATAACGCATAACGCATAACGCATAACGTATAACGCAAAGCCGATAACGCATAACGCATAACGCATAACGCATAACGCATAACGCATAACGCATAACGCATAACGCATAACGCATAACGCATAACGCATAACGCATAACGCATAACGCATAACGCATAACGCATAACGCATAACGCATAACGCATAACGCATAACGCATAACGCATAACGCATAACGCATAACGCATAACGCATAACGCATAACGCATAACGCATAACGCATAACGCATAACGCATAACGCATAACGCATAACGCATAACGCATAACGCATAACGCATAACGCATAACGCATAACGCATATCGCATAACGCATAACGCATAACGCATAACGCATAACGCATAACGCATAACGCATAACACATAACGCATAACGCATAACGCATAACGCATAACGCATAACGCATAACGCATAACGCATAACGCATAACGCATAACGCATAACGCATAACGCATAACGCATTACGCATAACCCATGACGCATAACGCATAACGCATAACGCTTAACGCATAACGCATAACGCATAACGCATAACGCATAACGCATAACGCATAACGCATAACGCATAACGCATAACGCATAACGCATTACGCATAACGCTTAACGCATAATCCATAACGGATAACGCATAACGCAAAGCCGATAACGCATAACGCATTACGCATAACCCATGACGCATAACGCATAACGCATAACGCTTAACGCATAACGCATAACGCATAACGCATAACGCATAACGCATAACGCATAACGCATAACGCATAACGCATAACGCATAACGCATAACGCATAACGCATAACGCATAACGCATAACGCATAACGCATAACGCATAACGCATAACGCTTAACGCATAATCCATAACGGATAACGCATAACCCATAACGCATAACGCATAACGCATAACGCATAACGCATAACGCATAACGCATTACGCATAACGCTTAACGCATAATCCATAACGGATAACGCATAACGCAAAGCCGATAACGCATAACGCATTACGCATAACCCATGACGCATAACGCATAACGCATAACGCATAACGCTTAACGCATAACGCATAACGCATAACGCATAACGCATAACGCATAACGCATAACGCATAACGCATAACGCATAACGCATAACGCATAACGCATAACGCATAACGCATAACGCATAACGCATAACGCATAACGCATTACGCATAACGCTTAACGCATAATCCATAACGGATAACGCATAACCCATAACGCATAACGCATAACGCATAACGCATAACGCATAACGCATAACGCATTACGCATAACGCTTAACGCATAATCCATAACGGATAACGCATAACCCATAACGCATAACGCAAAGCCGATAACGCATAACGCATTACGCATAACCCATGACGCATAACGCATAACGCATAACGCATAACGCATAACGCATAACGCATAACGCATAACGCATAACGCATAACGCATAACGCATAACGCATAACGCATAACGCATAACGCATAACGCATAACGCATAACGCATAACGCATAACGCATAACGCATAACGCATAACGCATAACGCATAACGCATAACGCATAACGCATAACGCATATCGCATAACGCATAACGCATAACGCATAACGCATAACGCATAACGCATAACGCATAACACATAACGCATAACGCATAACGCATAACGTATAACGCATAACGCATAACGCATAACGCATAACGCATAACGCATAACGCATAACGCATAACGCATTACGCATAACGCTTAACGCATAATCCATAACGGATAACGCATAACCCATAACGCATAACGCAAAGCCGATAACGCATAACGCATTACGCATAACGCATAACGCATAACGCATAACGTATAACGCATAAAGCATAACGCATAACGCATAACGCATAACGCATAACGCATAACGCATTACGCATAACGCTTAACGCATAATCCATAACGGATAACGCATAACCCATAACGCATAACGCAAAGCCGATAACGCATAACGCATTACGCATAACCCATGACGCATAACGCATAACGCATAACGCATAACGCATAACGCATAACGCATAACGCATAACGCATAACGCATAACGCATAACGCATAACGCATAACGCATAACGCATAACGCATAACGCATAACGCATAACGCATAACGCATAATGCATAACGCATAACGCATAACGCATATCGCATAACGCATAACGCATATCGCATAACGCATAACGCATAACGCATGACGCATAACGCAAAGCCGATAACGCATAACGCATAACGCATAACGCATAACGCATAACGCATAACGCATAACGCATAACGCATAACGCATAACGCATAACGCATAACGCATAACGCATAACGCATAACGCATAACGCATAACGCATAACGCATAACGCATGACGCATAACGCATAACGCATAACGCATTACGCATAACGCATAACGCATAACGCATGACGCATAACGCAAAGCCGATAACGCATAACGCATAACGCATAACGCATAACGCATAACGCATAACGCATAACGCATAACGCATAACGCATAACGCATAACGCATAACGCATAACGCATAACGCATAACGCATAACGCATAACGCATAACGCATAACGCATAACGCATAACGCATAACGCATAACGCATAACGCATAACGCATAAAGCATAACGCATAACGCATAACGCATAACGCATAACGCATAACGCATAACGCATAACGCATAACGCATAACGCATAACGCATAACGCATAACGCATAACGCATAACGCATAACGCATAACGCATAACGCATAACGCATAACGCATAACGCATAACGCATAACGCATAACGCATAACGCATAACGCATAACGCATAACGCATAACGCATAACGCATAACGACATAACGCATAACGCATAACGCATAACGCATAACGTATAACGCATAACGCATAACGCATAACGCATAACGCATAACGCATAACGCATAACGCATAACGCATAACGCATAACGCATAACGCATAACGCATAACGCATAACGCATAACGCATAACGCATAACGCATTACGCATAACGCTTAACGCATAATCCATAACGGATAACGCATAACCCATAACGCATAACGCAAAGCCGATAACGCATAACGCATTACGCATAACCCATGACGCATAACGCATAACGCATAACGCATAACGCATAACGCATAACGCATAACGCATAACGCATAACGCATAACGCATAACGCATAACGCATAACGCATAACGCATAACGCATAACGCATAACGCATAACGCATAACGCATAACGCATAACGCATAACGCATAACGCATAACGCATAACGCATAACGCATAACGCATAACGCATAACGCATAACGCATAACGCATAACGCATAACGCATAACGCATAACGCATAACGCATAACGCATAACGCATAACGCATAACGCATAACGCATAACGCATAACGCATAACGCATAACGCATAACGCATAACGCATAACGCATAACGCATAACGCATAACGCATAACGCATAACGCATAACGCATAACGCATAACGCATAACGCATAACGCATAACGCATAACGCATAACGCACAACGCATAACGCATAACGCATAACGCATAACGACATAACGCATAACGCATAACGCATAACGCATAACGCATAACGCATAACGCATAACGCATAACGCATAACGCATAACGCATAACGCATAACGCATAACGCATAACGCATAACGCATAACGCATAACGCATAACGCATAACGCATAACGCATAACGCATAACGCATAACGCATAACGCATAACGCATAACGCATAACGCATAACGCATAACGCATAACGCATAACGCATAACGCATAACGCATAACGCATAACGCATAACGCATAACGCATAACGCATAACGCATAACGCATAACGCATAACGCATAACGCATAACGCATTACGCATAACGCTTAACGCATAATCCATAACGGATAACGCATAACCCATAACGCTTAACGCAAAGCCGATAACGCATAACGCATTACGCATAACCCATGACGTATAACGCATAACGCATAACGCATAACGCATAACGCATAACGCATAACGCATAACGCATAACGCATAACGCATAACGCATAACGCATAACGCATAACGCATAACGCATAACGCATAACGCATAACGCATAACGCATAACGCATAACGCATAACGCATAACGCATAACGCATAACGCATAACGCATAACGCATAACGCATAACGCATAACGCATAACGCATAACGCATAACGCATAACGCATAACGCAAAACTCATAACGCATAACGCATAACGCATAATGCATAACGCATAATCCATAACGGATAACGCATAATCCATAACGCCTGAAGCATAACGCTAAGCCGATAACGCATAACGCATAACGCATAACCCATGACGCATAACGCATAACGCATAACGCATAACGCATTACGCATAACGCATAACGCATAACGCATAACGCATAACGCATAACGCATAACGCATAACGCATAACGCATAACGCATAACGCATAACGCATAACGCATAACGCATAACGCATAACGCATAACGCATAACGCATAACGCATAACGCATAACGCATAACGCATAACGCATAACGCATAACGCATAACGCATAACGCATAACGCATAACGCATAACGCACAACGCATAACGCATAACGCATAACGCATAACACATAACGACATAACGCATAACGCATAACGCATAACGCATAACGCATAACGCATAACGCATAACGCATAACGCATAACGCATAACGCATAACGCATAACGCATAACGCATAACGCATAACGCAAAACGCATAACGCATAACGCATAACGCATAACGCATAACGCATAACGCATAACGCATAACGCATAACGCATAACGCATAACGCATAACGCATAACGCATAACGCATAACGCATAACGCATAACGCATAACGCATAACGCATAACGCATGTCGCATAACGCATAACGCAAAACGCATGACGCATAACGCATAACGCATAACGTATAACGCATGACGCATAACGCAAAGCCGATAACGCATAACGCATAACGCATAACGCATAACGCATAACGCATAACGCATAACGCATAACGCATAACGCATGACGCATAACGCATAACGCATGACGCATAACGCATAACGCATAACGCATTACGCATAACGCATAACGCATAACGCATGACGCATAACGCAAAGCCGATAACGCATAACGCATAACGCATAACGCATAACGCATAACGCATAACGCATAACGCATAACGCATAACGCATAACGCATAACGCATAACGCATAACGCATAACGCATAACGCATAACGCATAACGCATAACGCATAACGCATAACGCATAACGCATAACGCATAACGCATAACGCATAACGCATAACGCATAACGCATAACGCATAACGCATAACGCATAACGCATAACGCATAACGCATAACGCATAACGCATAACGCATAACGCATAACGCATAACGCACAACGCATAACGCATAACGCATAACACATAACGACATAACGCATAACGCATAACGCATAACGCATAACGCATAACGCATAACGCATAACGCATAACGCATAACGCATAACGCATAACGCATAACGCATAACGCATAACGCATAACGCATAACGCATAACGCATAACGCATAACGCATAACGCATAACGCATAACGCATAACGCATAACGCATAACGTATAACGCATAACGCATAACGCATAACGCATAACGCATAACGCATAACGCATAACGCATAACGCATAACGCATTACGCATAACGCTTAACGCATAATCCATAACGGATAACGCATAACCCATAACGCATAACGCAAAGCCGATAACGCATAACGCATTACGCATAACGCATAACGTATAACGCATAACGCATAACGCATAACGCATAACGCATAACGCATAACGCATAACGCATAACGCATAACGCATTACGCATAACGCTTAACGCATAATCCATAACGGATAACGCATAACCCATAACGCATAACGCAAAGCCGATAACGCATAACGCATTACGCATAACCCATGACGCATAACGCATAACGCATAACGCATAACGCATAACGCATAACGCATAACGCATAACGCATAACGCATAACGCATAACGCATAACGCATAACGCATAACGCATGACGCATAACGCATAACGCATAACGCATAACGCATAACGCATAACGCATAACGCATAACGCATATCGCATAACGCATAACGCATATCGCATAACGCATAACGCATAACGCATGACGCATAACGCAAAGCCGATAACGCATAACGCATAACGCATAACGCATAACGCATAACGCATAACGCATAACGCATAACGCATAACGCATAACGCATGACGCATAACGCATAACGCATAACGCATTACGCATAACGCATAACGCATGACGCATAACGCAAAGCCGATAACGCATAACGCATAACGTATAACGCATAACGCATAACGCATAACGCATAACGCAAAACGCATAACGCATAACGCATAACGCATAACGCATAACGCATAACGCATAACGCATAACGCATAACGCATAACGCATAACGCATAACGCATAACGCAAAACGCATAACGCATAACGCATAACGCATAACGCATAACGCATAACGCATAACGCATAACGCATAACGCATAACGCATAACGCATAACGCATAACGCATAACGCATAACGCATAACGCATAACGCATAACGCATAACGCATAACGCATAACGCATAACGCATAACGCATAACGCATAACGCATAACGCATAACGCATAACGCATAACGCATTACGCATAACCCATGACGTATAACGCATAACGCATAACGCATAACGCATAACGCATAACGCATAACGCATAACGCATAACGCATAACGCATAACGCATACGCATAACGCATAACGCATAACGCATAACGCATAACGCATAACGCATAACGCATAACGCATAACGCATAACGCATAACGCAGAACGCATAACGCATACCGCATAACGCATAACGCATAACGCATAACGCATAACGCATAACGCATAACGCATAACGCATAACGCATTACGCATAACCCATGACGTATAACGCATAACGCATAACGCATAACGCATAACGCATAACGCATAACGCATAACGCATAACGCATAACGCATAACGCATAACGCATAACGCATAACGCATAACGCATAACGCAGAACGCATAACGCATAACGCATACCGCATAACGCATAACGCATAACGC